>NC_056750.1:249564759-249586003 GCF_019279795.1 Protopterus annectens
GGGCCGCTTCACAGGGGGCATGGAACCCCTAATGAAAGTAATCAAATCTTCAGCCAATTGTAACATGTGCTTCCTAGGAGCCGGACCCTGGGGATTAGCACCAGCAGGGATAGACTTAGATTTAGAATGGCCCTTGCCCTGAGAAGGAGGAGGCCTAACTACCCTATGAGGGGAGGAAGCTACTGACAACAAAGAAGCACCCTCAGCCTGGCCCAACACAGGAGAAGCCACTTCCTGCAGTAACAAAGGCTCCCCAAGACACACTGGTAAACTGTCAGAAGGAGCCACTGAAGCAGTCAGTGGTTCCACAGAACCGACGTCCGGAGTGGACGCCTCATCCAGTTTGGACCGCAAAGACTTATCTTTGTGCTTTGTAGAAGAACCAGTAGTCAGAGAATCCGACGGCAAGTTATAATTACAACGCCTACCAAAACCCCAGCCTAGCACAGTCCAACCGACGTTTAATAGTACGCTTGTTAAAAGTAGCACAAAAGCGACACCCAACAACGTCGCGCTCAGGCCCTAAACAAGAAATGCAAAGTGAATGGTAATCCCTATGAGGAATCTGTTTCCCACAAGAAATACAGTTATTAACTTTTTCTGACATCCGGCAACACTGAGGCAAGAAAAAGACAAAAAATGTTCCCAACAGGGTACTAAGCCAACTTGGTATCCGGTCTGAAACTCGAAAAACCGACAGTTCCAGAACGCCGAACGGCACTTGCAAAAACTGCTTCCGCTGAGGACCATGCGGCAAGAAAGACTGAGGTTATGGCGTCGGTAATGCGCATTTGTACTGACAAGTGCTTACGTCAGTCTCTGGCGCCGTGACCGACGCCAGTTCTAGCCCTTTGGTATTCGGGCTGATAGTGGGCAGCGGAGTACCCATTTGTCAGGACTGCAGCAATGGGAGACGACGAACATATCTTGATTTATCTCATGTATCTACATCCCGAGGGGTACTTTATCTGAATGCCTACTGCTTACTGTGTAAAGTGTAGCTTTAACAATGCACCAGTTCATGGCTGAATTTTGAATAGTTACTAAATCCACAAACAGTGTCTACTATGTAATGTGAAGCCTTACCAAATTACTTGTTTGTGTGTCTATTTTTTCTATACCCTCTATATCAATTGTATTTTGCTTAGCTTATGTATCTGTATCAAGAATTGTAACTATCCAATATCTAATGTTTTTACTATGTAATGTTGGAGCTTTTCTCCCCAAGCCTCCACCGAAAATGGGCTCTCAAGCCCAGTGGACCCCCGTCACCAAACTGAAATAAATAAATAAATAAATACATGTATGTCCATTTTCAGCGGAGGCCCGGGAAGAAAAGCTCCAGATAACAGACAAAACATAACCGATATGAATCAAACATATTTACAAAAAGCCTCTGGTAGGTTTTAGCAAGGATTAAGAGCGGCAGAGCTAAAACTTAACACAAAAACAGGGACAGTTGAGATGTACGTCTATTGAACCACCCTCCACTCTACATAAACGAAATTTGGATGAAAGGAGAGAATCCCCCTCCCCGTTTTAGCACCCCCACCTCTTATGGCTAACGGAAACATGTTAAAATATCCCAACATATTCTGCTTGGGTTGTCTCGGCTTATTCATATGCAAAATATAAGGTCTTGAAGCTACCAATTGGTATGAAACGCTAGTCACCTCATTTATTTTATTTATTTATTTTACATTTGTTGACCGGGCTAGTCTAGCTGGATATATGTCCATTTTCAGTAGAGGCCCGGGGAGAAAAGCTCCACACAACATAAGCAAGACAGATAGTCATATTGTTAATAAAGACATTTCACAAAAAAAAAATACATTTAGATCAACTACTAATCAAAAATCAGCATACATTAAAGGAACACAAATATTTAGATTCATACAAATGTTCTGTCGATTTCAAAGCAAGTTTACCTAAAACATAAGGTTTTGCAGTTAGGCAACAGCCAAGAAGATTACATTAGAAGCTAGAAGGGACGAGAAGTAGAAGGAGTATGAAGGAAAGAAAAGAAATGACACAGGCCAGAGTAATAAGTAGGAGAGGAGAAGGAAAAAAAGACAGTCAAGACAAGGTGGGAAGAGATGGTAGATGTAGGTCAGAGCATAAGAGGACAAAAGAGAAGGGAAGCAGGGTAGATGTTAGATTTCAGGAAAAAAAAAAGGGTAAAGGTTAGGAGAGAGTAAAGAGAGGGAGGTTAGCCTGGAGTATTCAAGAACAGAGCCAGTGGGTTGGAAAGCTAGCCTGGAGTACTACAAGAACAGAGCCAGTGGTTTTGGAAATGTAGTTTGATTTGTTGTTTGAAAAGAGGCAGGGATGAGATTAGTGTTAACTCTTTAGGCAGCAAATTCCATACTCTGCCTACAGTATTGGTGAAGAGAGAGTCACCAGCTATGTTGTGGGCCTTTATGGGTTTGGTCATAAGTTTACAGGAGGAACGAAGAGAGGTGAGATTGTTATAGTGGAGTAGAAGTTGTGAAAGTATAGGGGTATTACAAGGTTGGTACAGTATTTTGTGGGCAATTGTAAGTTGTGAAATAAGAAGGTTTTGTAGTTCCAGCCAGCCTAACTGTTTCAAATTGAGACAGTGATGTGTTCTAAAAGGGTTACCAGTGGCGAAGCGGGCAATGTTATTATAGCAAGTTGCTAGTTTGTTTAGGTTAGTTTTTTTAAGGTTGGTGAAGATAGGAGAGGCATAGAAGAGAGTAGATATAAGATGGGAGTGAGCAATAGTAGCTCTAGTTGATGGGGTAAGAAATGGTTTTATACGGTATAATGATCCAATTTTTCTGTTAACAGTTTTGATGGTGTTGTTGATGTGATGGTCAAAAGAGAGATTGTTATCAATGGTAACACCAAGTAGTTTTGTCGTGGATTCAGGAGAGTTGATTGTTTTGTTGTTAGAGTAGATAGAGAAGTTAAGTGAAGAGGTACGAGTGGTGGGGGTGAAGAGGAGAAGTTTGGTTTTTTTGGCATTGAGAAGTAGATACCGTCTAGTAAACCATGTTTCTACAGTGTTGAAGGTAGTTTGAGTTAGAGTGGTTAGATCCGAGGAGGTGGATGCTGAACAAATGATAGTAGAGTCGTCTGCATATTGGATGCAGGTAGCTTGAGGAATTACAGAGTGGAGATCATTAATAAAGGGGGAGAAGAGGAGAGGACCAAGGATAGAGCCTTGAGGGACACCAATTGCAATGGGAAGTAAGGAGGAGATATGGTTTTCCCAAAGAACGGCTTGTTGTCTGTTACTGAGGTATGAGGTAAACCAGTTGATGGCAAGGCTGTCAAATGAGAGGGATTTGAGAATGCTAATTAGAGAAGAGTGGTTGACCATGTCAAAAGCTTTAGAGAGGTCAATGAATAGGGCAGAAGAGAGAAGGTTCTTGTTGCGATTGCTGTTAATGGTATCTACAAAGGAAAGGAGGGCAGTGGTAGTACTATGGTGGGGTCTGAAGCCATGTTGACAGTGAGCTAAAATATTGTGGAGGGATAGGTACTGTACCAGTTGCTGGTGTATGCATTTCTCCATAATTTTTGCTAATGGAGAGAGAAGAGCAATAGGTCTAAAGTTGGAATAGTCAATAGAGTTTCCTCCTTTATGTAGTGGGATAATATGAGAGATTTTCCAGATATGAGGGATGGTTCCTTCTTGGATGGTTCTATTTATAAGTAAGGATATTGGGTAAGCAATTTCTTTGGCTGCTTTTTGTAAGAAAAGGGGAGGGAGCTTGTCAGCAGAGGGAGTACAGGGTTTGAGTTTGAGAAGTAGTTTGAAGATGGTAGAAGTAGAGATGGGTTGTAAAGAGAAGCTACAGTTAGAGTTTAAGAGATTGTTCGGAGGATAAAAATTAATAGTATTTAATTGTCTAGCGAGAGATTGAATAGTATCAGAGAAGAATGAGTTAAAAGTATTTGCAGTTTGAAGAGGGGTGTCAGGGTTGGCATTTAGTGGGGAGGGAGTTTTAGCAGTACCTGGAGAAAGTAGTCTATTGATAGAAGACCAGAATTGTTTGGGTTTATTTAGGTTAGTTTCTTGTAGGTTGCAGTAGAACTTTCTTTTATCAGTGAGGATGGCTTTTTTGGTAAGATTTCTAAGTTGCTGAAAGTGATGAAAATCAGAGCTGATTCTATGGGACCTCCATTTGTTCCAGATCTTATTTTTGGAGGGAATTAGTTTTCTAGTTTCATTTGAGAGCCAAGGGGCTGTATTAGATTTCATTCTAACAGTGCGTTTGGGAGCATGATTGTCTAGAATAGAAAGGAAAGTAGAATTAAAGAATAATACTGCTTCATTTAGTGGAAGAGTCTTTAAAGGGTTCCAGTTGCAAGTTCTGAGTTCGTTCTGAAATAGGTCGGTTTTAAAGTGTTTAGTGGAACGTATTTTTCTTATACTGAGGGGGGGGGAGATAATCAGTCTTCTCTCTTGCAATGCATGTTAAACAGTGATCACTGAGGTCATCAGGCAGGGTCCCAACATTATATGTGACATTACATTTGTTTATTAGAATCCAGTCTAATATAGTCTGTTTTTTGTTTAACTTATTAACTCTTGTTGTGGATGTAATGGTTTGGGTGAAACCGTTTAGGTTAATGTGTGAGATGGGATTATCGGAATTAATGGTATTCCAGTCAATATTTAGGTCGCCAAGAATGATAGTTTCTTGGGGGTAGTAGTTGGAAACCCAATTGAGAAAGTCTTCTACAACTGGTATGTTGTTTCCTGGAGGTATGTAAATGCAGATGATGTAAATGGCTTTTTTGGCATTTAGTTGAAGTTTTGAGATGATGGCTTCTACCTTACTATCTTGGGTAGGACAGGCAGGTAGGGTAGAGATATTAAGATGGTTCTTAAACAGTATTGCTACACCACCACCCTTTCGTTTGTTATGGTCAAGCCTGAGTATATTATAGCCTTGTGGTATAATGTCAGTATCCTTAGTGGCTGGTTTTAACCAGGTTTCAGAGAGAGAGAGAATGTCAAAGCTGTGTATATATCTAGGAGGGTATGAAGGTAGTGTACTTTGTTGTTTACACTGCGTATGTTAAGGTGTCCTATGAGGAGTGTAGTATTGGTGCCATGTTTGGGTGTTTGTGTAGAAGGATGTATGGGGCCAGGGTTGGGATGAATGTCACCGTCTTGTAAGGTAGGATTGATGGGTTTAGATGCGATTTTGATACAAAAAAGGGTTAGAGGTCTTATTTTTTTGTTTGAGTGTAGAGTGTAGGAGAGATGGGAGTACCTATGGTATTTGGGTAGGAGGTATCTTGGTGTAGTATTGGTATTGGAGAAAGAATTCAGAGAAGTGTAGAAGGAAGAAGTGTGTGTCTGTGAGTTAGTTGGCTGAATGAGAAGTGGATACTCGAAAAAGGTAAGGAGGTAGGTTGAGTAAAGAGTAGTTAAGAGTAGAATCAGGAGTAGAAGTATTGTGGATAGATTGAGACTCATTTTAGAGAGTAAGTAAGTTAGAGGGGGTTGTAAGGAAAAAAGTCACAGATTAGGGGTAGTCTAGAGGAAGTGCGGGTGTATGAATTTAAAGAGGGGATATATAGAAGTGTACTAGAAGGTATGGTAGTGGTATGAAATGTAAGGTAGGGAGAGGGGTTAAATGAGTGGTAAGATATAGAAAGGGAGGTAATAGAGGTAGAAGAAAGTAGGTGTGTGTATTGAAAGGAGGGCTAGTATAAAAAGAGAAATGAGGGAGGAGGATATTGAGAGTATAGAGGGGAGGGGATTAATTTGGAGGTAAAGACAAAAGGATTGGATGGTAGGTCTGGGGGAGGAGCTAGAGAAGTATAAGGTTAGGACCCCGGGGGTGTGTGGGAATTGGGGGTAGGGAGGGGAGCGGAGTGAGCCCGCAGGGCGAACGGAGCGGGACAGACAGAAGACCACCAAGGAGGGAGGAAAAAGTATCAGAGTAGGCTGGTAAGTCAAGATGGGAGATAGAAGTCTAAAGAGGGAAGGATTAGTGAGAAAATCAGGAGGAAAGGGATAGTAGTAGGAAAGGAGAGAATAGAAAAAAATGAGGAAGGTAATAATTACTAATGTAAGGAGTATAGGTGGGTGTAGGGTGACATCTAGTGGTCAAAAAGCAGAGGTGCACAGACATGCACAGGAGCTTCCAAGAGTAGAAGTAGACTAACTGGTAGAGAGAGGAAAAGCAAGATAGCAGTCTAAAATGTGGGGGAGGAAGGAGATAAGGGAATATAGGGGGGGGGTTGCTGCTGGCCGCTTAGCTGGGGTCAGACAAAGGCTTAGCAGGATAAGTTTGTTACAAATAACACTTCGTGATGTGGGTAGACATACTTTCTTGAACTTCTTGAAGTAGCGGGTAGCAGAAGAAGGCAGTGTCTTTACTTTTCCAAGGGCAGTGGGGACAGAGCACCTTAGTGGAATTAGTAGTGAGAATTCACCCAGGCAAAAACACAGGGTAAAGCAGGGGATAGCTGGTACAAAAGAAAACAGTGGAACAATAAGAAAATGTTAAAGTGAATTAGCATACAGAGTATCAAATGCACCATCAAAAATGCAACTATTACAGATTATTCTAATGGTCAATATAGTCATAAATCACATAAGACATACAAAAACAGTCAGGCAGGCCAAGCAGAAATCTTTGGGAATTTAAATGTCTAGGTATAGCAAAATACTATTGAGATACTACTTAATTGCTTGCTATAACATCTATAGTATGCAAAAAACATATGTTGTAAAAAAAAAGTTAATACAAAGATACATGTACGTAGTTAATGTTGGCTAAGAGAAGCCCTTAACAGAGTGGGATCTAAGCCCAGCCTGCACGTGTAAGGCCTCTACAGGTTAGGCAACAAGTTTTATGGCTATTAGAAGTAAAAATAGGACTTAATAATAAAAGCAATTTTCTAAAAATTGAACGACCCCTAGCAGAATCAAAATCACATTAAACTAAAAACCAACCAAAAGCAATTAGCAAGAAAATAAAAACAGTAGGGAGCCCAGTAGGGATAAGTAGCCTTGCAGCAGTAACTACGCAGTACTACGTTAATCAGACACAAAAGTAGTCAAAAGCAAATAAAAGAAGCCAAGAGTAAGAGTCTTCAGAAGCAAACAGTCAACTAAGATAAACAGAATAACGTAATAACCTAAGTTGCTATACAGTCGCTAAGAATTTCACCAAGCTTAAAGGTAGACAGAAGATATCTAAACCTGCGCTGGCATATAGTTGCTAAATGGTGTAAGTATAACCCGTTAATGCATTAAAAGATTACAACGAGCCAGGCACTGTAAGGCTAATTCTACAAATTACACAGGAGTATGCAGAGATTGTATATAAAATATCCATATAACAGCGCTGGGACGCTGTCGCTTACAATAAAACACAGTAACAGGTTCGAACCCAATTATGCAGCCCTATTAGCGCCAAGAACTCCACATGTGGGAGAATAAAATGTCATAAAAAGCAAAGAATGCTCCTAATTATACACAACAGGACAAGTAATGTGTAATTCCAGGGAAGGTATATATGAGAGAAGTCGCTAAAAGCTTTCCATAATATTTAGCGCAAATTCTATAGCTAAATGAACCAAAAGTAGCGTAGTTCTAAGAACTAAATACAGCGGAAACGCAAACGCGTTTACCGGACAGTCAGTAAAGTGGATCCTATTTCACAGAGTTAGTACAGTTCAGCCCAGAGATATCCTTAGGTACTTAGTTCAAACAAGCTGCTGAGTTAAAGCACTAAACAATACTGAGAGTAGTGCGTTTCTGTTTACAGGACAGTTTTTAAAACAAAGCAAAACAAACATCAAATGCAATACAATTCCAGCCACAAATACTTGTTAGATAGCACATTCAAACTTACTGTAGAGTCGGAGCGCGCAGCCAAGCAAGCACAGCAGCAAGCGAGGTGGGCTAAAAAAAAGATGGCGCCCTAGGATTAGGGAGGGACTTTATCAACTTCAGAAGGAAGTGGCTAGAGGGGGGGGGGATAGCAGAGAAGTAGGTGGAGACCGGATAAGGTGGATACAGGTGAATGGAGGAGGGGATTAATTAAATCCAGACAAAAAAGAAAGAGGGATAGGATAAAGTACGTTATACCAGTGAAAGCGAATCAGAGAGAGAAAGAGGGGTAGGGGATAGTATAAGGAAAGAGTAGACTATACAGATAAACAGATATAAAAGTGGTGGGACCAGGTATGATCAGTAAGAAAGAGAGGAGATATCATATGTAAGGAAGGACGGACTCAGATGAGACTGATGTAGAGACCGAGAAGGCTAAGTAATAGGTAGGACAGACAGAGCACACAGAAGACCACCAAGGAGGGAGGAAAAAGTATCAGAGTAGGCTGGTAAGTCAAGATGGGAGATAGAAGTCCAAAGAGGGAAGGATTAGTGAGAAAATCAGAAGGAGGAAAGGGATAGTAGTAGGAAAGGAGAGAATAGAAAAAAATGAGGAAGGTAATAATTACTAATGTAAGGAGTATAGGTGGGTGTAGGGTGACATCTAGTGGTCAAAAAGCAGAGGTGCACAGACATGCACAGGAGCTTCCAAGAGTAGAAGTAGACTAACTGGTAGAGAGAGGAAAAGCAAGATAGCAGTCTAAAATGTGGGGGAGGAAGGAGATAAGGGAATATGGGGGGGGGTTGCTGCTGGCCGCTTAGCTGGGGTCAGACAAAGGCTTAGCAGGATAAGTTTGTTACAAATAACACTTCGTGATGTGGGTAGACATACTTTCTTGAACTTCTTGAAGTAGCGGGTAGCAGAAGAAGGCAGTGTCTTTACTTTTCCAAGGGCAGTGGGGACAGAGCACCTTAGTGGAATTAGTAGTGAGAATTCACCCAGACAAAAACACAGGGTAAAGCATGGATTAAAAGCATACTACGCACTTAGCTATTCTCTGAGCAGTGTTTAAAAAGTGGCCCTTCTGGAGAAGTTCGCTAACAAAAAAAAAAAAAAACACACAAGTAAACGAAACGTGCTTCTTAATAAACTTAACGACTCTTTACAGCTACAATTACTAAAAAAGCTGAGGAAATACAAGTGCCTAAACATTGTAAAGCAATTACTAATTGTTGTAAGATTAGCACCCTACTTAAGCATTTAAACAGGAAAAAAAGCAACCGTTCTCAAATTTTATGAGAAAAAAATCATAAGCTGCCTTAACATTTGCACGAAAAAATTATTTTGTATTTGAAACAACTAAATATTACATGGAACAGCATAAGCAACTCAAACACTGCCAACAAAAAGTTTTAATTGCGGCAAAAAAATGATATTCAGTCCTTTTGCACTGGGTATACGTAAGGTTTTGTCTTATGCTTTTACAAAAAAAAAGCATCACTTTTGGCATCTCAAAAGATGGCAACCCTAATATGTTGACTATAACGATGCAAAATAAAAACACGATTCTTAGTTTCTTATTCTCCGCAACAGACCTTAATAAGAGCACTCTGCTTCTTGAAAAATAATACCGAATTTCTAAAAAAATTGCATTTACAGCGTAGTATAATTGGAAAGTAACAACAGTATTATTATCATGTCACTGGCCAGCTAAATAAGATATGAACAATCAAAGGGAATTCATAGAGACTATTGAAAAGTACGCGGGAATGACTAACTCACGCTTCACAAACCAAGGAAAACTAGATATTGTCAGATACACAAAGCACTTGAAAACAGGCTTCGAGTTTTTAAACAACATATGCCAATAGAGATACCCAGACGATTACTGTCGTAAATGTTTTGTACTCCTCTGCATACACGAATTAATTTCCAGAAAAAAAGTGAAACTAACAATGCAATCTTATATGTGAAATGTAAACTATGAAAATGTCAGACTAGCACTTCAAGTCCCAACAGTCTGCGTGGTTCCGGTGTTGTCGTCAATTTCCGGTTTCTACATGGTTGTTGAGTCAGGGCGGACTGCACTTCAGGTTTGGTTGTTCTCCATGTTTTAGTGCTGTGGCGTCGCCGCATTTCGGGGTTGTGGGATAATTGGGGACAGTGGTGGGAGGATATACGGTAGGTGGAATCGGTGTCATTGTCTTAGGGATGTTCACTGTGTGTTTGTAAGTCGAACGCAGCAATGTGTATACAAAGGGTAAAGCAGAGGAAGCTGTACAGTAAATGTCGGCACTATTTGTTTTGTTACAATTTTTTTGTCAGTAATGAGGTACTTGCTCAACTAAACGAGATTTTATAAGGGTGCAGAAAGGTTTTGATAAAATCACCGCAGTCTGTTTCAGGTAGAGTGCGGTGGGTACGTATGATCTACGAGACGATATTATTGGGCCTTCCACCGGCAGGTTATGTTTGTGGGGAGGGGGGTCTCTAGTTACTAGCGCGCGGGGGTGAAATAGCCAATTGCACCCCGATTCTTTATCTTCCTTAGCATCAGATATGTGGAGGTGGCTGTAGATCAGCTATTTGGGGTGTAATAATTGCTGATTTTGGAGCCCATTATAATTTATGCGGAAAGGAAATTGCATCACGAAAACCATTAAAATTAGTTGCTGAAGTCTTGACATAGGTTAAATAAGTTATGGGAACAGTCTTTTTTGGTTATATTACAGTGTACTGCCTCGCGGGCGGTACCGCGCAGCTTTGGGCGTGGCATACTTGATTGACACAGCTTGGGGCGTGGCATGCCATACTTGATTGACAGATAAAGATAGAAACATTGAAAGATAAAGACATTGCTTTTAAAATATTATACTTCTACATTTTTAATGCATGGCATGCAGTTGCTATAAAATATTATAACAATCAGGTACTTCTCAAAGGAAATTGTCGCTACTGTTTTTTTACTATTTATTTATTTATTTATTTATCTTAAGAACGCTATCAGCTTATTACTGTGTTTCATTAGTTTTATATTACAGTGTACTTATGGTTATATTACTTCTCCACCTGAATCTTTGCTAGCAGTTTTCTACATTTATTATAGGGTTTCTGTTCGCATGCATTTGCTAAAGGAAATACATTGCTGCCGCTACGGTTTTATTTACTGCAGGTTATCTTATGAACGCTATCAGCTTATTACTGTGTTTCATTACTTTTATATTACAGTGTACTTATGGTTATATTACTTCTCTACCTGAATCTTTGCTAGCAGTGTTCTACATTTATTATAGGGTTTCTGTTCGCATGCATATAACAGATTATTGCCTGAACTCTTTATGTTAAATGGCATTGCATCATAAAAAGACATTCACAAAAATTGTACTTGCATCAAATACTCGCCTTTATTTTTTGTTATGCAAACGGGGACATTATGACTTTATGCGGACTATAACATTACACTATCACCTTTTTAAAACGATCATTGCGTTGCCGATTTCAGTACAATATTACATGTTAAAAACGTTGCGTTGCCACTTCATATTAACAAAATAACAAGCACACTCAATCATTAACTGTGCAATGTCTAACGTCTACTGAGCATACATACGGAAACCCAGCTCTTCCTTGTGCTCCTCCTGGTACTGTCTGATGTTCCAGAAGGCACATAAACAAGTCCTCACACTGCCTGCCGTACTTCTCACGCCAAACGAACTCATCCAGGTGGCTAGCCACCATATGCCTTACTGTTCCGTTCATCTGTTTGAACTGCTTCTTGCAACGCGACCACATGCCCTCGACCGCATTAGTGTGTGCACCAGTTGCAGGGTCTGCAAAATTTCGACTGTGATTGACAGTCAGGTGCGTGTAGCTCATTGCCTGCAGCTCCGAAATTCCTCTGTAAGCTGCCCATTCGTCCGAGACTATGACCGAACCTGGCAACACATGTTGGCAAATAATGGGAAGTAAGGTCCCTGCATCCCTTCTCTCAACGAAGGTGAGGTATCCACTCTTTGTAGTGCAGTCATAGATCCCAAAGATCCAACGGTCCATCTTTCCAAGCACGCGACCACGATTATATTTCGCCTTCACTAGAAGACATTCATCGATTTGTACTTCTAGCCCTGGGCCACCCAGCAGCATTGGATCCTGCAGTAGTCTCCAGCTGCAGACATCGCGGAGAAATTGATACCAGTCTACCAGGGTTGTTTTGGAGACTGACAGGTGGTCTGCAAGCCTGCAGATTGGCAGTTTCCTTGACCACCAGTACATCACTTTAATGAGGGTATGCAGAGGCAGTCTGCTCTTGTGGAAAAATGTGCCACAGAGCATTCCGGACCTGCTTCTACACTTCCTGGCTGTGCATCTCCAGGAGAACGTGGTGGCCTGTCGAGCCAGAGGACCGAGCCCCACACAGATGACACCGCTTGTCCTTCCCAAGTATTCCAACCGACTGCAGAAATGTAACCACGGATGTGGGCGACGAGGTGATGGAGGTAAGGTACTTGTCGTCCATCCTGATCATGTCTTGAGTGTTGGCCAAGGCATTTTGCAGGCGTTTTATACACACAGGTGTAGAAAGGGGCCAACTGTGGATGAATAGGTGTTATACCATGATCCCCCCAAAACGTGCACGCTGATTGGCCAGCATGCCCGTTGTAAATAGAGTTATACTAATGGAAAAAAGTCCGGTCGCCCGGACTTTTTTTCATTAGTATAACTGCTTTTTAAATTGTCTGCTATGTTAAATGGATTAAACAAAGCGAGACAGCTTTAAAATAAGCAACGGAGATCTCCATTGCTTATTTTAAAGCTGTCTCGCTATGTTAAACCCATTTAACATAGCGAGGCAGTGTTTAAAAAAAACGGAGAAAGCAAGATCTCCGTTGCTTTTATCTCGCTATGTTAAATGAGTTTAACATAGCGAGACAGTTTAAAATAAGCAACGGAGATGTCCGCTGCTTATTTTAAACTGTCTCGCCATGTTAAACTCATTTAACATAGCGAGACTAAAAAGCAACGGAGATCTTGCTTTCTGCTTTTTGCTCAACTCTGATGTACCGCGCAGGCGCAGTACATCAGAACTGCCGCGGATGCCAGACATCTGCGGAAGGGCAGTAAACAGGCATTATACTATGCCATTATTTAAGAAAAGTAAGTTTCTTTTCTTAAATAATGTCATGGTATAATAGCAATAACCACTTCTGGTGGGTAATGCTAAATTTACCCACGGTTGGCTTTGTTTGGTCCCTCGGGCTTCACCCTCGGGACCAAACCACGCCAACCGTGGGTAAATTTAGCATTACCCACACCCAGGCGTGGGTTATTGCTATATTAAAGTATATGAATAGGTGTTAAAGTATCACTTTTAATGCCATTATCAGTTTTAAAAATAGCTGTGTGTGTGAAGAGGCGTTGTGAATTACCTTTGGCTTTTCATTGCAGCAAATACTCGGTTTATTTGTTTGATTAAGGAGTTAAGAACGCTATCAGCTTGGCTTTATTACTGTGTTTTATTGTGGTTAAATTACAGTGTACTTACTTGTAAGACAGTTACGGGCTTTATTACTGTTTTATTATGGTTCTATTAAGAAGTGAAATACAGCTTATTACTGTACTTGTAAGACAGTTACGGGCTTTTTTTACTGTGTTTTATTATGGTTATATTACGGTGTACTTAATACTTGTAAGTATTACAACCATAACCAAACACAGTAAAATAGCCCGTAACTGTCTTAAAACACTGTAAAAAAGCCCGTAACTGTCTTACAAGTAAGAGCGTACAAATAACGTTATAATAACCATTTTTTACAGTGTTTTATTATGGGCTTTTTTACTGTGTATTTCTACGCTATTACTTGCAAGACATTTACGGGCGTGATGTTATAATACTTGTTTTATTATTATTTATTATTATTTTTATTGTTATTCTTATTACTTGGCAAATAAACGTATTTCTACTTGCAAGACAGATATTTCTACTTGCAAGACAGTTACGGGCGGATGAGGGGCGGGTTTGCTACTGCATCCTGCGAGGCAGTACACTGTAATATAACCCTTTTTTTTACCTCGGGGCTCTCAGTATTTTTTGTAAGCTGTTGATAGCTTGTGTCTAGAAGAGGCTTATAATAGCGAGATTTGCTAAGACCATGTCCTTGTAAAGATTATTTGGACATCATCTGACGATAAAACACTTTGGGATCTGGGGGGCTTGGTGTTAACAGGTAAAGAGGGTTTTAACTTGCTGATCAGTGGTAGACATTTCATTACTCAGTAGTTTCGCTTATTTTTTTTAATAGGAAATGGAAGTATGTTATCAAAGTAAATTACACCTAGCAAATAAGCGTGGGGATAGCTTGGCTGATTACAACCGCAAATTTAAGCCAAGGCAGCACCTTCTAATAGTAACAAAGTAAATGTTAAGTGTATGGATGTTGGTGGGGTACACCTGCTGGATTAGGAATATAAAACCACTGTTAGTCTTGTGACCCTTTGAAGGGAGAACTCCTTCACCTAGTTGATCTTAAGTTTGATTAACTTTTGAGCCATTGGTGTTTACGACACAATGCATTGTTTCATATGATATGCATTACTGCCTTAAAGAAACCAAAGACTGAATTGTTGATGCTTGCATCCGTCAATTCTCGGATAGTGGAGTTAACTGTTTTTGAGAGTCAGCGCATGAAGAATCTTTTTTATTCTGTTCATATTGTAATACTACTGGCCAGTTACATGGGAATGCTGGCGTCTACTTTCTGTGACTGCATGGCCTAAAAAAGGCAGCAATTTCGTCTAACTTGATTTGAGAAGTTAGGTGAACGGTGTCCTCCTAGGAGAATGATTATAATTTGGAGATGTCAGTAGAGTATATTAAAAAAATAGCAAATAGGTGGTGAGGTCTGGGTGACTAAAACCCAGGAAGACTGTAGTGCATGGTCTCTTCTTTTGGAACCAGCCCTTGATGTTGATGTGGTAGAGAAGAAATAGGTTCATAGGTGTGTACTAGGCTACTGGCCCTGGAGCCAGTTCTAGCCCATAGGATTACCCTGGCATCGTGCCATCCTACCTTTGTTCCCAGTGCCTCTGTTGAGTAAAGCAACTGGAGTGATCCGTGGCGTGGTGTGACTGGTTCATTGGGTCCAATTTTAGAAAGTATGTAAACTTGAGAAAATATCTAGGATTATGAGGTTACCTGGGTAACAGATGGAAGTAAAATTGGAGACTGTCGTTGGTGCCTAAAGGTCTTGGTAAGTGATGCCAGTGCCGTTTCAGCTGAAAATTTGTGGGTTTGACATAGTGGTTAAGGTCTTCCCCTTGAACACAAGGTACAGGGTTTGGTTTGCCTTTGGATTGTTGGCTAGGCTTAAAAGGGCCTTTTAGGACAGTTAGCCTAGTAATTACCTATGAATATGAAATTGGTGGTTATGACGGGACATCTTTATGTGCATGAAGATGTGCCCCTGCACCCACCTCACTGGTGTAATTATTTGAAGTTGCTGCACCATGAAATACTCTTTAAGGAACTCTCCTTTTGACTAGAACCACACTTTGTATTTTCACCCTTTCTGCTGTTACCCTATGTTGAGATGAGAGTTTAGGATTGGGTATGTAGGAGCAGTAACTGGAAGACTACCGTGATTGCGAATAGATGACTAAGAAAAGTGATGACTTAGACTCCTAGAAAATAGGAGTGCTTAAAGGTTAATTTGCGTGCTGTGTTGTATTCAGAGATAAATTTGAGTAAAGTTTCAGAAGACGTGAGCACTGCATTTGCAGAAGTCCCACTTTTAGAAATATGTTGATTTAAATCCGAAGCATTGCACAAATGGGAGCAGTGTGGTTGTTTGTACGTCATAAGCGTTGGTGAGTGAAGGCATGTATTTTCAAGAGGTTGTCAGATTGGTGTTGCAAGGAAATGTATTTTATTAAGTGAGGTAGCTTTTATGTGGGCAGTACCAATTTTCATACGGGGTCAACAGAAAAGCTCCAAAAGTGTTTTTTGACATTGCATTCTTTGTGTGAGACTCAATGAAAAAATTATTTGCGTGAAGTTTTATTTATTTATTTTTTAGGTGGTATATTTGGAGAATTGAGTTTTGTATGACCAGGTGGCATGATTTCTTTGTTTTATTCCATCTATTACTTTGGCATTAAGCGTGTGGTGTATGGTTGTAAACACTGTAAGTACATTTTATTCTTTTGGTATATGGCTTTGTGTGTGTATATGTCTATTGAATAACAAGGGTATGTGTATTGTGCATAAACATAAGAATGGCATGAGTATGTTTTACGGGATGGGCTTCTTCTATCTGTTAACGTGAAAAAAAATTTTTTTTTAAAGGAGAGAGGGCACATGGCAGATGTGCTCCCTCTCCTTAAAAAAAATAAATAATTTACACGTTAACAGAAACCCATCCCATAAAACATACTCATGCCATTCTTATATTTATGCACAATGTACTATCTGATCAGGTTGGAAACATCTGATATTGGTGCTTTTTGTGGGTGGGGGGGGCTTCTGCACCCACTGTTAACTTAAGTTTGCCATATTCAAGGTCATAAAAATTCCCTTCCATCTGGTACTAGGTAACCTGTCTGAAATACAACACTTCCACTCGCAGTGTTTGACATGCATTTTATTTGACTGTGTTAATTTGGATAAAATGCACTTAACAGGGATTCATCCAGCCGCAGGGATAAATGAAAATAAACGCACTATATATATATATATATATATATATACACACACACACACACATATATATACACATGTTTAGGTATGTATGTATGTGTATGTATGTGTGTGTATATGTGTGTGTGTATATATATATATATATATATATATATATATATATATATATATATATATATATGTGTATGTATGTGTGTGTATATAAAAAAAAATATATACGTGTGTAAATATATATAATTTTTCAGAACATTGAGACCATAACATTAAAAGTGTGCTTCATAACATTGAAAAAGTACAGTTTTGTACCTACCATAAATGTAGATGTTCGAAGATCCACATTGCTGCAGTCCTAACACTTGGGTAGTCCGCTGTCCCAGTCGGCCCGAATACCAAAGTATATGGCTGACGTCGGTCAAGGCGCATTAGTCTGACGTCAGGATGTCAGGGTACAAATGCGCATGACCGACGTCATATCCTCAGTCTTTTCTTGCCCCATATGTCAGAAGACCCTAAAAAGATAAGGCTAAAACCACAAAACACCACACACTCCTGCACCAAATATATATACAATATATACAAATTTACAAGAGTATAACCTCACCCACACAACCACCCCTAAACACAGAGGGGAAGGAGGGAGGGTAAATTGGACTGCAGCAATGTGGATCTTCGAACATCTACATTTATGGTAGGTACAAAACTGTACTATGTTCTTCATACCACATTGCTGCAGTCCTAACACTTGGGTAGAATCCCAAAGCAGAGGTAGGGAGGCTGGCAAATCATAAGGAAGCAGGAGCTGACAACATGCCCTGCAAAATAGCCGTGGCAAAACCAGCCCTAGATCTAGAGTAGAGAGGAAGGAGGTAATGCTTAGAGAAAGTATGCACTGAACTCCAAGTAGCTGCCTCCAAAATTTCCTTAGTTGCCACCCCCCTTAGAAATGCTGTAGAAGTGGCAGTAGCCCTAGTGGAATGAAGCCTAATCCCAGCTGGAATCTCCTTGCCATGATGGGAATAACAAAATGCAATGCAAAACCCAATCCACTTAGAAATAGTTTGTTTTGACACAGGCTTGCCCTGAGAACTCAAAGCAAAAGAAACAAACAACTGCTGAGACTGCCTAAAATCCTTAGTCCTGCTTAAATAATAACGCAACTGCCTGTGTACATCTAAAGTGTGCAAAATCTTTTCCCCCTTATTTTGGGGATCTGCATAAATAGTAGGCAAATGAATAGTTTGGTTTAAAGCCACACTAGAAACCACTTTAGGCATAAAGGAAGGATTAGTACGTAAAGATACCCTATCCTTATGAAAAATCAGGAAAGGCTCAACCGCCATAAGGGCCTGCAATTCAGACACCCTTCTTGCAGATGTAATGGCTAACAAAAAAGCAGTCTTCCATGACAAATATTTCAATTCAGCAGTAGCTGCAGGCTCAAAAGGTTGTAGAGTGAGTTTCTCCAACACAAAATTGAGGTCCCAAGCAGGAGTAGGAGCTCTACGGGGGTCTTATATTCTTTGCCCTCTAAGAAATTGCTTGAACAAAGGATGAGAAAACAATGGTGGGTCACAATCATAGTGAGCTGAAATTGCTGCAGCATGAATCTTAATGGAAGAGAAAGACAAACCTTTGTCCAATAACTCAGTAAGATATTGAAGAGCCACACTCAAATTCGGCTCAGAAACATCCAAATCCTTTGCTGCACACCAAAATAAAAATCTCTTCCATTTTCCTGCGTACACTTTCCTTGTACTAGGTCTTCTGGCTTCCATAATCACATTCAAAACTTGTTGAGGAAGCTGAGACCTGCTATGATTCAAAACAGAATATGCCAAGCTGTTAGATGGAGAGTGAAGCTTGACATTGAGCAGATGCCCGTCCTTCTGAGACAACAGGTGTGGAATCAAAGGTAAGGGCCATGGAGGCTTCCTTACCAGACTCCTCAGCAATGGGTACCAGTGCTGCCGAGGCCAATCCGGAGCTATTAAAATCATCCTTGGCTTGTCGTCTGACCTTTAGAAGTACCTTTGGGAGGAGAGGCAGAGGTGGAAAGGCATACACATGAAGATTTTTCCAACTGAAAGAAAGAGCATCCACTTTCCAGGCTGTGTGATGAAACCTTTTCGTGCAAAACTTTGGCAGCTGGTGGTTTAGTGGAGAAGCGAACAGATCTAGGTCTGGAGTTCCCCATGACACTGTCAATGTCTGAAATACATGAAGATCCAGTTTCCACTCGTGGGGATCCATGATTTGCCTGCTTAACACATCTGCTAAGGAGTTCTGTGCTCCTGGCAGAAACCTTGCTTGAAGATTCAGCTGCAAGCTTAACGCAGTCTCCCACAAAATCATTGCTTGCCTGCATAGAGGATAAGAATGTGTTCCCCCTTGTTTGTTGATGTACCACATGACAGTTGTGTTGTCTGTTAGAATCAACACCTGCCCTGGAAGAAGTAAATCCTTGAGAGCCAGTAATGCAAACTGGACTGCTAACATCTCCTTCATGTTGATATGTAGATGCTGCAGTCTGGCAGGCCACTTGTCTTGTATCCACTTTCCATTTAGATGAGCTCCCCAAGCTGTGTCTGAGGCATCTGTCGTTAGAATCTGACTCGCCTCTGGCCGGGTCAGAGAGTCCCTTGTTTAGGTGACATTCCTGAGCCCACCACAAAAATTCCTTTTGAATGCAAGGTATTATTTGAATGACAGTGTCCAAATCCTGGCAGTGCTGTGTCCATACATTTTTGAGATACCATTGTAGCTTCCTCATATGCAGTTTGGCATTGGGAAGTACCAGAATACAAGATGCCATGAACCCTAAGGCTTGAAGGACTGTCCTTGCAGTCAGCCCGGACTGATGAGATAGTTGATGGAAGTAGAGAGAAAGATTCTTTTGTTTGTCCGAAGTTAAAAGGCCATCTGTTGCAGTATTCAGTCTCACACCCAGAAAGCACATGTCTTGAGAGGGTACTAGACTGACTTTATTTCGCTCACAGAATACCCTAGGCATCTTAGCACTGCTATCACATATTCCAAATGCTGAAGAAGCACGTCCTTCCTTGAGCCAGAATCAGACAATCGTCCAAATAAGGATAGATTTGTATTCCTTTAGCCTGAAGAAAGCTATCACTGAGCCAGAACCTTTGTGAATACTCTGGGCGCAGTAGATAAGCCAAAGGGCAATGCAGAGAACTGATAATGAGAATTCCCAGCTCGAAACGCAGATACTTCCTGCAAATTAGTCTGATAGGAACATGAAGGTAAGCTTCCTTGAGATCCAAAGTTACCATCCAGTGATCTTTGCCCAGCAGAGGTAAAAGCTGTTGTAACGCCAACATTTTGAACTTGGGAATGTCCAGATAAGTGTTGAGGATAGACAGATCCAAAATTGGTCTCCACGTGTTCCCCTTTTTGGTACTAGGAACAGGCGAGAATAAAATCCTAGGCCCCTTTCTGGCACAGGAACCGCTGAATGGCCCTATTTGGAGCAACAGAGAAATTTGCTTGTGAGCCTCTTTCCTTTGTTTAGGAGGATTGTCTGGCATGCCTTTGAAAGGAGGCAAGGTATGGAAATAAAACCTGTAACCTTGGTGAATGATATCCAATACCCATCTGTCTTGGGTAATTAAACTCCAGTTTTCTTTGAAAAGTGCCAACCTTCCTCCCAAAGGTGCTGCCAGCCGAGAAGATTCTGGCAGCTGAAAAGGCAGGTCATTGTGTCTGTTTACGAAAGGACTGACCCTTGCCCTCACCAGAAGACTGAGCAGGTGAACTCCTGTTCTAGGCCTAAAAGAACCTTGAGCTCTGCCTCTACCACGCCTAGACCTACCCCTAGACTGGGAATCATAAGCAGGATATGTCCACCCCTTGGTAGGCCAATTTCTACTAAACTTCGGAGGCTGAACCTGCAAAAAATCTTTAACAGTCTGCATAGAGTTAGCCTTGTCTTGCATTTTGTTTAGAACTGCTTCCATACACCAACCAAACAACACATCAGATTGTAAAGGAGCATCTAAAATCCTTGTTTTCACATGCTCAGCTAAATTCTGATCCCTCAACCAGGCGTGCCTGCGAAGCACCGAACCAGTGGCAGCCACCTCAAGAGGCCTGCACAGCCTCAGTACCACATTGCAAAGAATGCTTACCCACCTGTTCAGAAACATGAACTAAATCCTGCAACTCTTTACACTCAATACCTTCCGCCAAAGCATCTACCTTAGACTTTAATTGTGAAAGGAGATAATTTTGGTATTTCAACATGTGAAACTGGCAATTCAAAGCTCTCATGGCCAAAGTGGAAGAAGTATACACTTTCTTTCCCCATCTATCCAAAGCCCTAGCCTCTTTATCTGGAGGAACAGGATTTTTAACAACAGAAGCCTTAACACCTTTAGGCCCCTGTGAAACAGTTTCTGGGTCTGCCTTAGGACTCTTAAAAGATACTTATGAGCTTCAGGCACCCTATAATATCTATCCGTTTAACTGGAGCAGGAGGCAAAGAGTCAGGGTTCAGAGAAGCCTCTGCAAAACATCCTCTACCACATCTAGAACAGGAGGTATAGCTAAAGGCCTATGCTGGGGTAGAAACAAAAATTCCCTAAGCCTTTTCCTGAATCAGAGAAATCCTGACCTTCCCATTTAAAATGCTCCCTCATGGAATGAAGAGTCTCTGAAAATGAAAAATCCTCAGGAGGAGAAGCAGAAGGAGTAGAATCATCTACAT
>NC_056750.1:249586503-249616767 GCF_019279795.1 Protopterus annectens
CAAGCTCTTTTTGAAATTTGTCAGGGCTAAAAATGTTGTCAGTCCTTATTGTCTTGTAAATGGTTTGGTTAGGAATATCGATTAAGAAGGTGAGAGAGGGGTTGCTTATGTCTTCAGGGAGATTTTTTATAGTCTATTTCATAACATTGAGACCAAAACACTGAAAACCCAGAACACTTTCTACTACGTTTCTGAAACGTAGTAGAAAGTGTGTTTGTTAGTTAGGTGTTGGGGATCTTATTTACTCGTGCAATGCAGTTTTCAATGTTATGAAGCACACTTTTAATGTTATGGTCTCAATGTTCTGAAAAATTATATATATTTACACACGTATATATATTTTTTTATATACACACACACACACACACATATATATATATATATATATATACATACACACACACACACACACACACACACACACACACACACACACACCTAAACATGCACATACGTGTGTGTGTATATATATATATATATATATATATATATATATATATATATATATATATATATATATATCTATAGTGCGTTTATTTTCATTTATCCCTGCGGCTGGATGAATCCCTGTTAAGTGCATTTTATCCAAATTAACACACTCAAATAAAATGCATGTCAAACACTGCGAGTGGAAGTGTTGTATTTCAGACAGGTTACCTAGTACCAGATGGAAGGGAAATTTTATGACCTTGAATATGGCAAACTTAAGTTAACAGTGGGTGCAGAAGCCCCCCCGCCCACAAAAAGCACCAATATCAGATGTTTCCAACCTGATCAGATGGTACATTGTGCATAAATATAAGAATGGCATGAGTATGTTTTACGGGATGGGCTTCTGTTAACGTGAAAATGATTTATTTATTTTTTTTTTAAGGAGTGAGAGCACATCCGCCATGTGCCCCCTCTCTTTAAAAAAATTTTTTTTTTCACGTTAACAGATAGAAGCCCATCCCGTAAAACATACTCATGCCATTCTTATATTTATGCACAATACACATACCCTTGTTATTCAATAGACATATACACACACAAAGCCATATACCAAAAGAATAAAATGTACTTATAGTGTTTACAACCATACACCACACGCTTAATGCCAAATAGATGGAATAAAACAAAGAAATCATGCCACCTGGTCATACAAAACTCAATTCTCCAAATATACCACTTAAAAAAAATAAATAAATAAATAAACTTGACGCAAATAATTTTTCATTGAGTCTCACACAAAGAATGCAATGTTAAAAAACACTTTTGGAGCTTTTCTGCTGACCCCGTATGAAAATTGGTACTGCCCATATAAAAGCTACCTCACTTAATAAAATACATTTCCTTGCAACACCAATCTGACAACCTCTTGAAAATACATGCCTTCACTCACCAATGCTTATGACGTACAAACAACCACACTGCTCCCATTTGTGCAATGCTTCGGATTTAAATCAACATATTTCTAAAAGTGGGACTTCTGCAAATGCAGTGCTCACGTCTTCTGAAACTTTACTCAAATTTATCTCTGAATACAACACAGCACGCAAATTAACCTTTAAGCACTCCTATTTTCTAGGAGTCTAAGTCATCACTTTTCTTAGTCATCTATTCGCAATCACGGTAGTCTTCCAGTTACTGCTCCCTACATACCCAATCCTAAACTCTCATCTCAACATAGGGTAACAGCAGAAAGGGTGAAAATACAAAGTGTGGTTCTAGTCAAAAGGAGAGTTCCTTAAAGAGTATTTCATGGTGCAGCAACTTCAAATAATTACACCAGTGAGGTGGGTGCAGGGGCACATCTTCATGCACATAAAGATGTCCCGTCATAACCACCAATTTCATATTCATAGGTAATTACTAGGCTAACTGTCCTAAAAGGCCCTTTTAAGCCTAGCCAACAATCCAAAGGCAGAACCAAACCCTGTACCTTGTGTTCAAAGGGAAGACCTTAACCACTATGTCAAACCCACAAATTTTCAGCTGAAACGGCACTGGCATCACTTACCAAGACCTTTAGGCACTAACGACAGTCTCCAATTTTACTTCCATCTGTTACCCAGGTAACCTCATAATCCTAAATATTTTCTCAAGTTTACATACTTTCTAAAATTGGACCCAATGAACCAGACACACCACGCCAGGGATCACTCCACTTGCTTTACTCAACAGAGGCACTGGGAACGAAGGTAGGATGGCACGATGCCAGGGTAATCCTATGGGCTAGAACTGGCTCCAGGGCCAGTAGCCTAGTACACACCTATGAACCTATTTCTTCTCTACCACATCAACATCAAGGGCAGGTTCCAAAAGAAGAGACCATGCACTACAGTCTTCCTGGGTTTGTCACCCAGACCTCACCACCTATTTGCTATTTTTTTAATATACTCTACTGACATCTCCAAATTATAATCAGTCTCCTAGGAGGACACCGTTCACCTAACTTCTCAAATCAAGGAAGACGAAATTGCTGCCTTTTTTAGGCCATGCAGTCACAGAAAGCAGCCGCCAGCATTCCCATGTAACCGGCCAGTATTATTACAATATGAACAGAATAAAAAAGATTCTTCATGCGCTGACTCTCAAAAAAGTACAGTTTTGTACCTACCATAAATGTAGATGTTCGAGGATCCACATTGCTGCAGTCCTAACTATTGGGTAGTCCACTGTCCAGTCAGCCCGAATACCAAAGTATATGGCTGACGTCGGTCAGGGCGCATTAGACTGACGTCAGTACGTCAGGGTACTAATGCGCATGACCGACGTCATATCCTCAGTCTTTTCTTGCCCCAGATGTCAGAAGACCCTGAAAAGATAAGGCCAAAACCAAAAACTCCAAACATACCTGCACCAAAAATATGTACAATATATACAAAATTACCAGAATATAACCTCACCTACACAACCACCCCTAAACACAGAGGGGAAGGAGGGAGGTAAATTGGACTGCAGCAATGTGGATCCTCGAACATCTACATTTATGGTAGGTACAAAACTGTACTATGTTCTTCATTCCACATTGCTGCAGTCCTAACTATTAGGTAGAATCCCAAAGCAGAGGTAAGGAGGCTGGCAAATCATAAGGAAGCAGGAACTGACAACATGCCTTGCAAAATAGCTGTGGCAAAACCAGCCCTAGACTTAGAGTAGAGAGGAAGGTGATAATGCTTAGAGAAAGTATGCACTGAACTCCAAGTAGCTGCCTCCAAAATATCCTTAGTTGCCACCCCCCTTAGAAATGCTGTTGAAGTGGCAGTAGCCCTGGTGGAATGAGGCCTAATCCCAGCTGGAATCTCCTTGCCATGATGGGAATAACAAAATGCAATGCAAAACCCAATCCACCTAGAAATAGTTTGTTTTGACACAGGCTTGCCCTGCGAACCCAAAGCAAAAGAAACAAACAACTGCTGAGACTGCCTAAAATCCTTAGTCCTGCTCAAATAATAACGCAACTGCCTGTGTACATCTAAAGTGTGCAAAATCTTTTCCCCTTTGTTTTGAGGATCTGCATAAAAAGTAGGCAAATGAATAGTTTGGTTTAAAGCCACACTAGAAACCACCTTAGGCATAAAAGGATTAGTACGTAAAGATACCCTATCCTTATGAAAAATCAAAAAAGGCTCCACCGCCATAAGGGCCTGCAACTCAGAAACCCTTCTTGCAGATGTAATGGCCAACAAAAAAGCAGTCTTCCATGACAAGTATTTCAATTCAGCAGTAGCCGCAGGCTCAAAAGGTTGTAGAGTAAGTTTCTCCAACACAAAATTGAGATCCCAAGCAGGAGTAGGAGCTCTACGTGGGGGTCTTATATTCTTTGCCCCTCTAAGAAATTGCTTGAACAAAGGATGCGAAAACAATGGTGGGTCACAATCATAGTGAGCTGAAATTGCTGCAGCATGAATCTTAATGGAAGAGAAAGACAAACCTTTGTCCAATAACTCAGTAAGATATTGAAGAGCCACACTCAAATTAGGCTCAGAAATCTCCAAATTGTTTGCTGCACTCCAAAATAAAAATCTCTTCCATTTTTCTGCGTACACTTTCCTTGTACTAGGTCTTCTGGCTTCCATAATCACATTTAAAACTTGTTGAGGAAGTTGAGACCTGCTGTCTTTCAAAACAGAATATGCCAGGCTGTTAGATGAAGAGAGTGAAGCTTGACATTGAGCAGGTGACAGTCCCTCTGAGACAACAGGTGTGGAATCAAGGGTAAAGGCCATGGAGGCTTCCTTACCAGACTTCTCAGTAATGGGTACCAGTGCTGCCGAGGCCAATCTGGAGCTATTAAAATCATCCTTGGCTTGTCTTGTCTGACCTTTAGAAGCACCTTTGAGAGAAGAGGCAGAGGTGGAAAAGCATACACATGAAGATTTTTCCAACTGAAAGAAAGAGCATCCACTTTCCAAGCTGTGTGATGAAACCTCTTTGTGCAAAACTTTGGCAGCTGGTGGTTTAGTGGAGAAGCGAACAGATCTATGTCTGGAGTTCCCCATGACACTGTCAATTTTGAAATACATGAAGATCCAGTTTCCACTGTGGGGATCCATGATTTGTCTGCTTAACACATCTGCTAAGGAGTTCTGTGCTCCGCAGAAACCTTGCCTGAAGAGTTAGTTGCAAGCTGAGCGCAGTCTCCCATAAAAGCATTGCTTGCCTGCACAATGGGTAAGAATGTGTTCCCCTTGTTTGTTGATGTACCACATGACAGTTGTGTTGTCTGTTAGAATCAACACCTGCCCTGGAAGAAGTAACTCCTTGAAAGCCATTAATGCAAACTGGACTGCTAACATCTCTTTCATGTTGATATGTAGATGCTGTAGTCTGGCAGGCCACTTGTCTTGTATCCACTTTCCATTTAGATGAGCTCCCAAGCAATGTCTGAGGCATCTGTCGTTAGAATCTGACTCGCCTCTGGCCGGGTCACAGAGAGTCCCTTGTTTAGGTGACATTCCTGAGCCCACCACAAAATTCCTTTTGAATGCAAGGTATTATTTGAATGACAGTGTCCAAATCCTGGCAGTGCTGTGTCCATACATTTTGAGATACCATTGCAGCTTCCTCATATGCAGTTTGGCATTGGGAAGCACCAGAATACAAGATGCCATGAACCCTAAGGCTTGAAGGACTGTCCTTGCAGTCAGCCCGGACTGAAGAGATAGTTGATGGAAGTAACTGGAAAGATTCTTTTGTTTGTCCGGGGTTAAAAAGGCCATCTGGGCTGCTGTATTCAGTCTCACACCCAGAAAGCACATGTCTTGAGAGGGTACTAGACTGGACTTTATTTCGTTCACAGAATACCCTAGGCATCTTAGCACTGCTATGACATAATCCAAATGCTGTAGGTGGTCTTCCTTGTCTTGAGCTAGAATCAGGCAGTCGTCCAAGTAAGGATAGATTTGAATTCCTTTTAGCCTGAAGTAAGCTATCACTGGAGCCAGAACCTTTGTGAATACTCTGGGCGCAGTGGATAAGCCAAAGGGCAATGCAGAGAACTGATAATGAGAATTTCCAGCTCGAAAACGCAGATACTTCCTGCAACTTAGTCTTATAGGCACATGAAGGTAAGCTTCCTTGAGATCTAAAGTTACCATCCAGTGATCTTTGCCCAGCAGAGGTAAAAGCTGTTGTAACGTCAACATTTTGAACTTGGGAATGTCCAGATAAGTGTTGAGGATAGATAAATCCAAAATTGGTCTCCACGTGTTCCCCTTCTTTGGTACTAGGAACAGGCGAGAATAAAATCCTAGGCCCCTTTCTGGCACAGGAACTGGCTGAATGGCCCCTATTTGGAGCAACAGAGAAATTTGCTTGTGAGCCTCTTTTCTTTGTAGAGGAGGAATGTCTGGCATGCCTTTGAAAGGAGGCAAGGTATGGAAATAAAACCTGTAACCGTGGTGAATGATATCCAGAACCCATCTGTCTTGGGTAATTAAATCCCAATTTTCTTTGAAAAGAGACAGCCTTCCTCCCAAAGGTGCTGCCAGGCGAGAATGTACTGGCAGCTGAAAAGGCAGGTCATTGGGTCTGCTTACGAAAGGACTGACCCCTGCCCTCACCAGAAGTCTGAGCAGGGGAACTCCCTGTCCTAGGCCTAAAAGAACCTTGAGCTCTGCCCCTACCACGCCTAGACCTACCCCTAGACTGGGAATCATAAGCAGGATAAGTCCATCCCTTAGTAGGCCAATTTCTACTAAACTTGGAGGCTGCACCTGCAAAAATCCTTAACAGTTTGCATAGACTTAGCCTTGTCCTCCATTTTCTTTAAAACTGCTTCCACAGGCGAACCAAACAACACATCAGACTGCAAAGGAGCATCCAAAATCCTTGTTTTAACATGCTCAGCTAAATTCTGATCTCTCAACCAGGCATGCCTACGAAGAACAGAACCAGTGGCAGCCACCCTCGAGGAGGCCTGCACAGCATCAAAACCACACTGCAAGGAATGTTTACCCACCTGTTCAGACACATGAACTAAATCCTGCAACTCTTACACTCAATACCTTCTGCCAGAGCATCCACCTTAGATTTCAGTTGTGAAAGGAGGTAATTCTGATATTTTAACATGTGAAACTGACAATTCAACGCCCTCATGGCTAAAGTGGAAGAAGTATACACTTTCTTTCCCCATCTATCCAAAGCCCTTGCCTCTATCAGGAGGAACAGGATTTTTAACAACAGAGGCCTTCACACCTTTAGGCCCCTGAGAGACAGTTTCCGGGTCTGCCCTAGGACTCTTAAAAAGATACTTATGAGCTTCAGGCACCCTATAGTACCTATCCGGTTTAACTGGGGCAGGAGGCAAAGAATCAGGATTCAGGGAAGCCTCTGCAAAAACATCTTCCACCACATTCAGAACAGGAGGTATAGCTAAAGGCCTATGCTGGGGTAAAAACAAGAATTCCCTAAGCCTCTTCCTAGAATCAGAGAAATCTTGGCCTTCCCATTTAAAATGCTCCCTCATGGAATGCAGAGTCTCTGAAAATGAAAAATCCTCAGGAGGAGAAGCTGAAGGAGTAGAATCATCCACATCAGAATCAGAATAAGGAGGATACTCCTGCAAGTCTTCAGCCGAAGACCCAGAAGCCTCCGAACAGTGCACAAAACTCTCAAACTCAGGTTCCACCCTAGGCCTCTTATCAGGAGGGGGCATAGAACCTCTAATCATAGTAATCAAATCCTCTGCCATTTTAAGCATATGTTTCTTAGGCAAAGACCCTGAAGCACTAGGAGAAACCCCACTGAAGCTAAACTTGGCCTGCCTCTCAAAGAAGCCTTGGAAACAGAAGGGAGGCTCTAACCACCTTAGGAAGAGAGGAAGAACAGCCACCTGAGAAGCCCCTCAGCCTGGCCTACTTCCTGAGAGGATACATCCTGTAACAATAAAGTCTCTCCCTGAGACTCCAAAGAAACACCTGGCAGAACCTCCGGCTCCACTGAGCCTTCTAAAGAACCGACGCCAGGGACTGTCGGTTCTTCCACTCTAGGCTTTGCTGCTTTGTCCTTGCGCTTTTGGCGAAGCGGGCGTCGGCGCATCCGACGGCATTTTATAATTACAACGCTTCCCAAAAACTAACCTGGCACAGTCTAACCTTCTCTTAATAGTGCGCTTGTTAAATCTAGCACAAGAGCGGCATCCAACAACGTCGTGCTCAGGCCCTAAACAAGGTATACACAAAGTATGGTAATCCCTATGAGGTATCTGTTTCCCACAAGAAATACAGTTATTCACTTTTTCTGACATCCGGTTAAATACTGAGGCAAGAAAAAACCAAAATATTCCCCAACGGGGTACTTAGCCAACTTTGATTCGGTCTGAAACTCTGACTTCAGAAACTTTCAGAACGCCAACCTGCACTCGCAAAATTGCTTCTGCATCGGACCATACGGCAAAAACAGACTGAGGATATGACGTCGGTCATGCGCATTAGGACCCTGACGTACTGACGTCAGTCTAATGCGCCCTGACCGACGTCAGCCATATACTTTGGTATTCGGGCCGACTGGACAGCGGACTACCCAATAGTTAGGACTGCAGCAATGTGGAATGAAGAACATCAGTTAACTCCA
This sequence comes from Protopterus annectens, assembly GCF_019279795.1. Lineage (NCBI taxonomy): Eukaryota > Metazoa > Chordata > Ceratodontiformes > Protopteridae > Protopterus > Protopterus annectens. The sequence continues at coordinate 249,594,562 of NC_056750.1, forward strand.
CTATCCGAGAATTGACGGATGCAAGCATCAACAATTCAGTCTTTGGTTTCTTTAAGGCAGTAATGCATATCATATGAAACAATGCATTGTGTCGTAAACACCAATGGCTCAAAAGTTAATCAAACTTAAGATCAACTAGGTGAAGGAGTTCTCCCTTCAAAGGGTCACAAGACTAACAGTGGTTTTATATTCCTAAACCAGCAGGTGTACCCCACTAACATCCATACACTTAACGCTTACTTCGTTACTATTAGAAGGTGCTGCCTTGGCTTAAATTTGCGGTTGTAATCAGCCAAGCTATCCCCACGCTTATTTGCTAGGTGTAAATTACTTTGATAACATACTTCCATTTCCTATTAAAAAAAAAAGTAAGCGGAACTACTGAGTAATGAAATGTCTACCACTGATCAGCAAGTTAAAACCCTCTTTACCTGTTAACACCAAGCCCCCCAGATCCCAAAGTGTTTTATCGTCAGATGATGTCCAAATAATCTGTACAATGACCTGGTCTTAGCAAATCTCGCTATTATAAGCCTCTTCTAGACACAAGCTATCAACAGCTTACAAAAAATACTGAGAGCCCTGAGGTAAAAAAAAGGGTTATATTACAGTGTACTGCCTCGCAGGATGCGCAGTAGCAAACCCCGCCCCTCATCCCGCCCGTAACTGTCTTGCAAGTAGAAATACGTTTATTTGCCAAGTAATAAAGTCCGTAACTGTCTTACAATAAAAATAATAATAAAACAAGTATTATAACATCTGTCTTGCAAGTAGAAATACGTTTATTTGCCAAGTAATAAGAATAACAATAAAAATAATAATAAATAATAATAAAACAAGTATTATAACATCACGCCCGTAAATGTCTTGCAAGTAATAGCGTAGAAATACACAGTAAAAAAGCCCATAATAAAACACTGTAAAAAATGGTTATTATAACGTTATTTGTACGCTCTTACTTGTAAGACAGTTACGGGCTTTTTTACAGTGTTTTAAGACAGTTACGGGCTATTTTACTGTGTTTGGTTATGGTTGTAATACTTACAAGTATTAAGTACACCGTAATATAACCATAATAAAACACAGTAAAAAAAGCCCGTAACTGTCTTACAAGTACAGTAATAAGCTGTATTTCACTTCTTAATAGAACCATAATAAAACACAGTAATAAAGCCCGTAACTGTCTTACAAGTAAGTACACTGTAATTTAACCACAATAAAACACAGTAATAAAGCCAAGCTGATAGCGTTCTTAACTCCTTAATCAAACAAATAAACCGAGTATTTGCTGCAATGAAAAGCCAAAGGTAATTCACAACGCCTCTTCACACATACAGCTATTTTTAAAACTGATAATGGCATTAAAAGTGATACTTTAACACCTATTCATCCACAGTTGGCCCCTTTCTACACCTGTGTGTATAAAACGCCTGCAAACTGCCTTGGCCAACACTCAAGACATGATCAGGATGGACGACAAGTACCTTACCTCCATCACCTCGTCGCCCACATCCGTGGTTACATTTCTGCAGTCGGTTGGAATACTTGGGAAGGACAAGCGGTGCCATCTGTGTGGGGCTCGGTCCTCTCTGGCTCGACAGGCCACCACGTTCTCCTGGAGATGCACAGCCAGGAAGTGTAGAAGCAGGTCCGGAATGCTCTGTGGCACATTTTTCCACAAGAGCAGACTGCCTCTGCATACCCTCATTAAAGTGATGTACTGGTGGTCAAGGAAACTGCCAATCTGCAGGCTTGCAGACCACCTGTCAGTCTCCAAAACAACCCTGGTAGACTGGTATCAATTTCTCCGCGATGTCTGCAGCTGGAGACTACTGCAGGATCCAATGCTGCTAGGTGGCCCAGGGCTAGAAGTACAAATCGATGAATGTCTTCTAGTGAAGGCGAAATATAATCGTGGTTGCGTGCTTGGAAAGATGGACCGTTGGATCTTTGGGATCTATGACTGCACTACAAAGAGTGGATACCTCACCTTCGTTGAGAGAAGGGATGCAGGGACCTTACTTCCCATTATTTGCCAACATGTGTTGCCAGGTTCGGTCATAGTCTCGGACGAATGGGCAGCTTACAGAGGAATTTCGGAGCTGCAGGCAATGAGCTACACGCACCTGACTGTCAATCACAGTCGAAATTTTGCAGACCCTGCAACTGGTGCACACACTAATGCGGTCGAGGGCATGTGGTCGCGTTGCAAGAAGCAGTTCAAACAGATGAACGGAACAGTAAGGCATATGGTGGCTAGCCACCTGGATGAGTTCGTTTGACGTGAGAAGTACGGCAGGCAGTGTGAGGACTTGTTTATGTGCCTTCTGGAACATATCAGACAGTACCAGGAGGAGCACAAGGAAGAGCTGGGTTTCCGTATGTATGCTCAGTAGACGTTAGACATTGCACAGTTAATGATTGAGTGTGCTTGTTATTTTGTTAATATGAAGTGGCAACGCAACGTTTTTAACATGTAATATTGTACTGAAATCGGCAACGCAATGATCGTTTTAAAAAGGTGATCGTGTAATGTTATAGTCCGCATAAAGTCATAATGTCCCCGTTTGCATAACAAAAAATAAAGGCGAGTATTTGATGCAAGTACAATTTTTGTGAATGTCTTTTTATGATGCAATGCCATTTAACATAAAGAGTTCAGGCAATAATCTGTTATATGCATGCGAACAGAAACCCTATAATAAATGTAGAACACTGCTAGCAAAGATTCAGGTAGAGAAGTAATATAACCATAAGTACACTAATATAAAAGTAATGAAACACAGTAATAAGCTGATAGCGTTCATAAGATAACCTGCAGTAAATAAAACAGTAGCGGCAGCAATGTATTTCCTTTAGCAAATGCATGCGAACAGAAACCCTATAATAAATGTAGAAAACTGCTAGCAAAGATTCAGGTGGAGAAGTAATATAACCATAAGTACACTGTAATATAAAACTAATGAAACACAGTAATAAGCTGATAGCGTTCTTAAGATAAATAAATAAATAGTAAAAAAACAGTAGCGACAATTTCCTTTGAGAAGTACCTGATTGTTATAATATTTTATAGCAACTGCATGCCATGCATTAAAAATGTAGAAGTATAATATTTTAAAAGCAATGTCTTTATCTTTCAATGTTTCTATCTTTATCTGTCAATCAAGTATGGCATGCCACGCCCCAAGCTGTGTCAATCAAGTATGCCACGCCCAAAGCTGCGCGGTACCGCCCACGAGGCAGTACACTGTAATATAACCAACTGGTTAATAGTATAAATGTTTTATTCTTTAGCTCCTTGGTGCAAGACCTTACTGGATGTGACTGCAGTCAAGTAAGGCCATGGCTATAGTGCAGCAAAAAATGTCCCCTCTAACAAAGGAAATGCTAGAGCAAAGATTAAATTTCATGAGTCAAGCACCCTGCTGAGACCTGCCAAACTATGAAATTACCAGGTCAAATTAGCTTCCCTAGCTGTCAAAGTCCTGAGGGTAAGTGTTACGGGGGAGGGGAGAAGTAAACTGACTGGAATTCATTGTCTCACAAATTAGTGCCATTTAAACTAAATTAGAAAAAAGGCAGCAGTAAACAGCACTTTGAGTGTGTTCTGGGGCATTTGCACTGTTTCAAGTAGTCATCCAGCAGCAGGGAATGTTACTTATACTGTTCCATTTTACTCAGTACTTTGTATGCATGCAACATCTATGAAATGACAGGAACTTTAGGCAAACGGAGGCCTGCATGATGTAACATTTTTGAGCCAAACAATGATTTCTGGGATACTGGATGGGAACCCGATTTATCCAAACCACGTCAAAATGCCATCCTCCAGGTGGTCAGAGTCTGGAATAACATATAAAAATATTTAAAATCCTGTAAATAATCCCAGAGTGCTGTTAAAGTGTAGGAAACATAATGCCATGATGTTTTAAACATGTTTTTTTGAGTCTGTGGGTGTGGTACTCCTTTAATACCCAAGCACCTCCACGATCTATTAGAGTCAAACCCAACCCCACACCATGGCTAACCAAGGAAACCAAAAAAACTTATGCAACAGCGAGATAAATGCTGGAAACTTTCCCAGCACAATAAACTTCCTGAAACCCTCCTTAAATATAAGCAACTCCACAACCTCACCAAAAGACACAATCAAGGATAAACAATCCTACTATAGAAAACTCCAGACCAACCACTCCACAAACAATTCTGGAACTCCATCAACTCACTCCTTCACCCAGGCACTAAAAACAACCCTTGCCCTGATACTACTAAGACCAATGCAGAAATCGCCTCTTTTCAACTCCTTTATGAACTCTATTGCTGAACTAACTAAATCCTTCCCAAACACCCCACCCCTACAAGCTAGTCATTCTGCCCCAGCCTCTAAACCCACCCCCACCTTTGAACTTAATCCAATTTCAACTTCCTACATAAAGAAACTCCTCAGCAAGTTGAAACCATGCTCCAATGCCCCAGATAACATTCCCTCCAAGTTCTTAAAAATTGCTGCAGACGGCATCGCCCTCCCCATTAGCATCTTAATCAACAGATCCATACAAGAATCTTATGTCCCCAAGCTCTGGCGTTCTGCCTTTATACATCCTCTTCACAAAGGCGGTAAAAATAATAACTAACTTCCACCCCATAGCCATCCTCTCCCCAATATCTACAATACTGGAAACATGCGTTCACACCCAACTAATGCCCTTCCTAACCACAAACCATCTAATCTCTCAAACCCAACATGGCTTCCGCCCTGGCCATAGTACTATTACTGCTCTCCTCTCATTCTTATAGTCAACCATGACCGCGACTCCGGAAATATAGTTTCTACAGTTCTACTAGAACTCCCCAAAGCTTTTGGCACTCTCTCTCATATCCATCTCCTCAACCATCTGGCTAATCTTAACCTCACAACTCCCTGTCCTGGTTTTCAAGTTATCTGACAGATCTCAAGCTGTAAAACGGAAGAAAGGCACCTCTGACTTCCTTCCCACCCCTACTGGAGTTCCCCAAGGATCTATTCTCGGCCCTATGCTCTCTAACATCTTTGTCAATGATTTCCACTCAGCCATCCCAAATACTAAAATAGCACAATATGCTGATGACTCCACTTTAATCTGCAAAGCCACCAACCTCCCAGAACTTCAATCTTACACACAAACCGCCTTCTCTGCCACCGAGGACTGGATGTTGAAAAAACATTTCTTTCTAAATGCTAACAAATCTAAAGTACTACTCTTCACTCCTTCAAAATTCTGCCCACCTGATAATTCTTTCCAAATCAGAAGCCACAACAATTCTACTATAGAAATTGTTCCCTTTGCTAAACTACTTGGGGGTCACCATAGATGAACACCTAAAATTTAACACACATATTCAACTAAACATCAAAAAAAAACATCAAAAACTTGGCCTACTATATAGAAACATCCACCATCTCACTCCTACGAGACAAACCCTTGCTACCACCTACCTTCTCCCCACTCTAATGTATGGTGCAACCATACTAACTAACCTATCTGCCTCAATCTCTTCCAAAATGGAAAGTTGTTACAATAAAATCTCCAAGTTTGCCATAAAAGCCAAACACACCTCCCACCATTGCTCTGCCCTCCACATTCTTAACTGGCTAGAGCTTCCCAACCATCTGGACTACCTCCAACTTACTACTATCCATAAGATATTTTTTAACCCTACCATATGCCCTACACTTTCCAACTTCCTACAACCTTACAATACTAATAGGCCACTTAGATCTTCCCACCTAAACCTTCTCACTGTCTACAAACCAACCTGCCCTGGTGGACGGCACCTCCTGTCCTTCTCCCTAGCCAAAAAATGGAATTCTCTCCCTTCTTCGCTGCGAACTATTGAAAACACTAAACTTCAAATCACATCTCCATTCGTACTTATTCTCTAAGTGGAAGTGCAATTGCACTTTTCCCACCCAGCCTTCTTCTCTTCTCACCTGAAATCATATTTTCCCTACTTCCCCTTTGCCTACTACTTAACTCCTCTAGAATTGACCTCTTAACACCTCTAGAAATGACTCTCTCCAACATTATTTCTTGTACATTTCATACATATTGAATTTAGTTTTCATTCCCCGTTCTCCTCTCCCTTTATTTATACCTGTTCTGGCACCCAAGACACATTTTCTATATAAACTCCGGAATTTTTTCCTTGCAACATATGACCTATCTGCTAAATTATTAATATACTAGTTCATGTCTCTATTCTACAAAGTATTTGCACCACTTCATGTCTCGGTTCTCAAAAGTGTCTGCACCCGCAGTTGCTAATATAAAGTACGGTTTTGTACCTACCATAAATGTAGATGTTCGAGGATCTCCATTGCTGCAGTCCTGACAAATGGGTACTCCGCTGCCCACTATCGGCCCGAATACCAAAGGGCTAGAACTGGCGTCGGTCACGGCGCCAGAGACTGACGTAAGCACTTGTCAGTACAAATGCGCATGACCGACGCCATAACCTCAGTCTTTCTTGCCTCAGATGTCAGAATGTAAAAATAAAACACCACCCAAAAAACCCCAATGTAAAAAGAAAAAAGGGGGAAGGAGGGAGGGAAAATAGGACTGCAGCAATGGAGATCCTCGAACATCTACATTTATGGTAGGTACAAAACCGTACTATGTTCGTCTCCCATTGCTGCAGTCCTGACAAATGGGTAGAATCCCAGAGCAACGGAAAAAGGGAGGCTGGTCAACTAAATAGCAGGAGGAGCTGCAGACATGCCCTGCAAGACTGCAGTGGCAAACCCAGCCCTAGACTTAGAATAAAGAGGCAAATTATAATGCTTTGTAAAGGTATGTACAGAACTCCAAGTAGCTGCCTCTAGAATGTCTTTAGTAGCTACCCCTCTCAAAAAAGCAGTAGAGGTGGCCGAAGCCCTAGTAGAATGAGGCCTGATCCCAACTGGAACATCCTTTCCATGATAAGAGTAACAAAAAGCAATACAATGGCCAATCCACTTGGAAAGAGTTTGTTTCGATACAGCTTTCCTTTGTGAAGTCAAAGCAAAAGAAACAAATAATTGTTGAGATCTTCTGAACTCTTTGGTTCTGCTCAAATAATACCTTAACTGCCTATGTACATCCAAAGAATGCAAAACTTTTTCCCCTTTATTTTGGGGGTTAGCATAAAAAGTAGGCAAATGTATAGATTGGTTCAATGCCACATTAGAAATCACCCTGGGCATAAAAGTAGGATTAGGACGTAAGGAAACTCTGTCCTTGTGAAAAATCAGAAAAGGTTCCACTGCCATGAGGGCCTGTAATTCAGATACCCTTCTAGCAGAAGTAACAGCCAACAAAAAAGCAGACTTCCAAGACAACAACTTCAATTCAGCTGTAGCTGCAGGTTCGAAAGGAGGCAGAGTCAGCTGTACCAAAACAAAATTAAGATCCCAGGCAGGAGTAGGAGCTCTTCGTGGGGGTCTTATATTCTTTGCCCCTCTAAGAAACTGTTTAACCAATGGATGTGAAAACAAAGGAGGGTCACAATCATAGTGAGCAGAAATAGCTGCAGCATGCACTTTTACAGAAGAGAAGGACAAACCCTTGTCCAATAAAACAGTCAAATATTGCAATATACAACTCAAATTAGGCAATTTGACAGCAAAGCCTTTAGCTGAACCCAAAGAAAAAATCTCTTCCATGTATCAGCAGAAAACTTTGAGGACTAGGTCGCCTGGCATCCAAAATAACATCCAAAACTTGTTGAGGGAGCTGAAGGCCCTCCTTCTTCAAAACCGAATGCGCCAGGCTGTCAGGTGTAGGGATTGCACCCTGACATTGAGAAAATGATTGTTTTCCTGAGACAATAAGTGAGGAATCTGTGGTAATGGCCAAGGTGTCCCATGAATTAAGCTCCTCAACAGAGGGTACCAATGCTGACGAGGCCAATCCGGTGCTATAAGGATCATGCAAGGTTTGTCCCTCCTGACTTTCAACAGTACCTATGGAAGAAGAGGCAAAGGAGGAAAAGCATACACGTGAAGGTTGCTCCAACTGAAGGATAGTGCATCCATTTTCCAGGCTTTTGGATGAAACAGCCTTGTGCAAAACAGAGGCAGTTGGAAATTCAGAGGAGAAGCGAACAGATCTATGTCTGGAGTTCCCCAAGCCTTGGTCAACTGAAGAAATACCTGAGGGTCCAACTTCCATTCGTGAGGATCCACCATCTGTCTGCTCAGAACATCTGCTAAAGAATTTTGTGCTCCTGGCAGAAACTGTGCTCGAAGAGTGATGTGCAGATTTAAAGCAGTTTCCCATAACAGCATTGCTTGTCTGCAAAGAAGGTAAGAATGAGTTCCCCCCTGCTTGTTGATGTACCACATGACAGTTGTGTTGTCTGTTTGAATCAACACCAGTCCAGGTTGAAGTAGGTCCTTGAATGCTTCCAAAGCAAATTGAACTGCCAGCATCTCTCATGTTGATATGCAAGTGAAGTAGCTCTGGGGGCCAAAGGTCTTGAATCCATTTTCCTTTGAAATGAGCTCCCCAGGCTGACTCCGAGGCGTCTGTCGTTAATATCCGACTTGCCTCTGGTTGGGTCACAGAGAGTCCCTTGTTTAGGTGACATTCCTGAGCCCACCACACAAATTCTTTCTGAATGCAAGGTAGAATCCGAATGACAGTGTCCAAATCGTGGCTGTGTTGAGTCCAAACGCTTTTGAGATACCACTGTAGTTTCCTCATATGCGGTTTGGCATTGGGAAGTACTAGAATGCAAGATGCCATGAACCCCAAGGCTTGAAGGACTGTCCTTGCAGTCAGCCTGGACATTACTGATAGCTATTTGAAGTATTGGTGAAGAATTCTTTGTTTGTCCGGGGTAAGAAATGCCATCTGAGCAGCTGTATTCAGTCTTACACCCAGAAAACACATCTCTTGTGAGGGTACTAGACTGGACTTTATTTCGTTCACAGAATACCCTAGGCATCTTAAAACTGTCATTACATACTGCAGATGTTGAAGAAGTTCGTGCTTGCCTTGAGCCAGAATCAAACAGTCGTCCAGATAAGGATAAATTTGAATTCCTTTTAGTCTGAGAAAAGCTATTACTGGAGCCAGGACTTTTGTGAATACCCTGGGCGCAGTAGACAAGCCAAAGGGCAATGCAGAGAACTGATAATGCAAATTCCCAATCCGAAATCTCAGGAATTTCCTGCAACTGGGCCTGATAGGAATGCGAAGATAGGCCTCTTTGAGATCCAAAGTCACCATGCAGTGATCTCTGCCCAGCATAGGTAACAGCTGTTGCAGTGTTAACATCTTGAATTTTGGAATTTCCAGAAAGGTGTTTAGAATGGATAAATCCAGAATGGGTCTCCAAGTATTTCCTTTCTTTGGCACTAAGAAAAGACGGGAAGAAAACCCTGTGCCTCTTTCCGCAGAAGGAACTTCCTGTATTGCTCCCAACTGAAGCAGAGAAGAAATTTGTGCCCGTGCTTCCAGTCTTTGCCGAAGAGGCACATCCGGCATACCTTTGAAAGGAGGGAATGTGTGAAAATAAAATTTGTAGCCTCGAGTTATAATGTCCAATACCCATTTGTCGTGGGAAACCAAATGCCGATTCCTTTGGAAAAGTCCCAGTTTTCCTCCTAGAGGAGCTGCCAGCAAAGCAGAGTCCGGCAGCTGAAGACACAGGTCATTGGGTCTGCTTCCGAAAGGACTGACCCCTACCCTCCCCAGCAGAAGGGGTAGAAGAACTCAAAGTCCTAGAAGTAACAGGGCCCTGAGAGGAAGCCCTACCTCTACCATGCCTCGACCTGCCCCTAGAATGAAAATCCGAAGAGGGAAAAGACCATCCCTTAGCAGGCCAATCCCTACTGAACTTAGGGGGCTGAACCAGTAAAAAGTCCTTAACTGTCTGCATAGACTTAGCTGTATCCTCCATTTTTTCAAAACTGATTCTACTGGAGGGCCAAAAAGAACAACCGATTGCAAAGGAGCATCCATAATTCGAGTCTTAACATGCTCTGACAAGGTCTGATAATTAAGCCAGGCATGCCTGCGAACAACAGAACTAATAGCAGCCACCCTGGAAGAAGCTTGTAAAGCATCAAAACCACACTGCAAAGAATGCTTACCAACCTGGTCTGAAGCATGCACCAAATCCTGAAGATCCTCACAGTCAATACCTTCAGCTAAAGCATCAACTTTTACATTTCAATTGACCCAGCAAATAAATTTGATACCTGAGCATATGAAACTGACAATTTAAAGCTCTCATAGCCAAAGTAGAAGAGGTATACAGTTTTTTACCCCACCTATCCAGGGCCCTAGCATCCTTGTCCAGAGGAACTTGATTCTTAACCACAGAAGCCCCAACACCCTTGGGGCTTTGAGAAATAGTTTCTGGATAAGCCCTAGGACTCTTGTACAAGTACTTGTGAGCTTCCGGAACCCTGTAGGATCTATCTGGTTTAACCAGGGCAGGAGGCTTAAGGGCAGCCTCAGAAAATACATCCTGAACAACATCCAGTACAGGGGGAATAGCCAAAGGCCTGTGCTGAGGTAAAAACAAGAATTCTCAGCGCCTTGTACAAGAGTCAGAATAATCCTGGCCATCCCACTGGAAATGTTCCCTCATGGAATGCATTTCAGAGAAAGAAAAATCTTCAGGAGGGGACGCAGAGGGAGTAGCGTCCACAGCCTCCGAATCAGAATAGGGAGGGAAATCCTGAAGCTCTTCCACAGAGGAAACAGACTCAATGGAAGACTGAACCAGACCCCCCAACTGTGTCAATTCTGGGCCGCTTCACAGGGGGGGGCATGGAACCCCTAATTAAAGTAATCAAATCTTCAGCCATTTTTAACATGTGCTTCCTAGGAGCCGGACCCTGGGGATTAGCACCAGCAGGGATAGACTTAGATTTAGAATGGCCCTTGCCCTGAGAAGGAGGAGGCCTAACTACCCTACGAGGGGAGGAAGCTATTGACAACAAAGAAGCACCCTCAGCCTGGCCCAACACAGGAGAAGCCACTTCCTGCAGTAACAAAGGCTCCCCAAGACACACTGGTAAACTGTCAGAAGGAGCCACTGAAGCAGTCAGTGGGTCCACAGAACCGACGTCCGGAGTGGACGCCTCATCCAGTTTGGACCGCAAAGACTTATCTTTGTGCTTTTTAGAAGAACCAGTAGTCGGAGAATCCGATGGCAAGTTATAATTACAACGCCTACCAAAACCCCAGCCTAGCACAGTCCAACCGACGTTTAATAGTACGCTTGTTAAAAGTAGCACAAAAGCGACACCCAACAACGTCGTGCTCAGGCCCTAAACAAGAAATGCAAAGTGAATGGTAATCCCTATGAGGAATCTGTTTCCCACAAGAAATACAGTTATTAACTTTTTCTGACATCCGGCAACACTGAGGCAAGAAAAAGACAAAAAATGTTCCCAACAGGGTACTAAGCCAACTTGGTATCCGGTCTGAAACTCGAAAAACCGACAGTTCCAGAACGCCGAACGGCACTTGCAAAAACTGCTTCCGCTGAGGACCATGCGGCAAGAAAGACTGAGGTTATGGCGTCGGTAATGCGCATTTGTACTGACAAGTGCTTACGTCAGTCTCTGGCGCCGTGACCGACGCCAGTTCTAGCCCTTTGGTATTCGGGCTGATAGTGGGCAGCGGAGTACCCATTTGTCAGGACTGCAGCAATGGGAGACGACGAACATCACTCAAAAGGATTAAACATATCACACTGGGAAGAAACTGGAATTAAGCAACTCCTAGAAAATGGCAAACAATTATATAGGGGAAAAGTGAACATCTCCAAATATTATCAGGGAAGAATTTTACTTAACTATTGGACCATCTCAAAGCAATGCCTGCAAGCAGCTTTAAAAACCCAGGCATAGTACAAGTTTGTTAATTCACAAAGGTAATAATAAAATCCAAGCACTCCATACTCATACAAATAAAGCAAAAGACAACTGTAATACTGAAACAAAGACACTATAAGCAAGAAAAAAAAATGGGACAAAATTATTACAGTAGCATAAAACATTAAAAAGTACTTTAAATGGAATTAAATGGATACAAGCACAACATGAAACATGCAAAGGTACTACTATAAAAGTTTAATATAAAAAGTGTTAGGATGAAGACTGAAGTAGCAGACCAAGTACCTAACTAGCTAGCTACACTATCTCTATGGAGAACATAAAACCATGAGAGTTAATAAACCGAAATGCTACAATGTCAAAGTCAGGCAAATACATAAAAATAAAGTGGGACAAGGATGGGGAAAAACACAATTAAGAACAGGCACAGATGGAAATTAGCAATATATTACAAGAGAATAGATTAATTACAGCATATACTTGACAAAGCATTGCTTCTCAAAGCAACCAACAAAAGTGGCTGACAAGGTTTCCCCATTAACAAGAAAAATTAAACCACCACTGAATAAGAACTTGCTTAGTATGGCATCCAATTGCATAAACGCCAAATAATCCCATTTGAGAATTTTGCTCCAGTTCACAAATGGAGCCACTGACTGGCTGTATGTTGCAAAGGGCCATCCACATGACTGACATGGGCAATAACATGACAAAAGGTGTCAAGTTTTTTTTAATATACAGATGTCAAGTTTTTAAGCAGTACTGTGGGAAAGCAATTCCCAGCACAAGTACATTTCAATATTTCTTCAACAAAATAGGTCACAAACATGATCACACTTAAGAGTGGAAGTACTATACAGTAACAATGCTAATGTTCATAGACAGGTAATACTCTAGCTTCCCTTGCAAGTCATTTTTAAGCAGAGCCAAATTCCCTTTTCAAAGGTGAGAAAACCTGTATCTTGAGTCTGTGAGGCAAACAACTTAACCATTATATGCCCACTCTAATATAATGACTTTAGCATTTGCAGATTACAAAACATCAAATATTACTGACAATTCATGATTTTATTCAGTACACAGCTTGAAGATGGAAAATGGTTATCTCCCAGTAGTAAAGAAAGTTTCTGAGAGCCAAAATGAGTATTGTATCTTATAACCGGTGATATTGGAGAGAAACACACAATCCCTTACTAATTTATTGCAACTAAAAGGCCTCCTGACCTCAACCTGGGATGAGTGCAGAACTGATTTTTCAGTACAAAAAATAGTAGCTTTTCTTTGAGGCAATTAAAACAACTAAGAGGGAGTTGGGGGTCCTACCTCCCTGCAAAAAACTCAAAAAACTAGTTCCTTATCTCACTATGGCACTTGCACTCTTGCGTACAGTCACCTTCTATGGGAAAGTACCATCATGGGGTTTAAACTGCACATCCTACAGTACTATTTTGAACATGCATACCTATTTTATGAATACCACCAAAGGCACAAACACACAATTGGTCTTAGAATGCTCTTCTACCATACTGTCGACCTTTATACTGCTCAAAATTCCTTACACAAAACTAGACAACACTTAGTAGAAGCACAGACTGCACCATGCAGTTTAGCACGGATAACCTTTCTTTTAAGTTAACTCAACTGTGAGTGCAGATGTCAGTATGGGACATTTGTTCCTATTAGGAGGTTAAAACTCCAATATTTGAAGATGTACAAAGTTTTGCGTATTTGTATTAAATTAAAGGTTTTTAAGGGGGTAGTGGGGGGGTTTATTTTGTAAGATAGACTTAACTGGATATGACAAGAAACAACTGTATAGATGTTCAACCAGTCAAACAGTGTATGCATGTAACACAAAAGCTGGAACTAGACATTTAACAAAAAGCTTTTCCACATAAAAGGCTAGCATAATAACTTTTTATTACAATGATGTTTTCTGTAATGTCTTTAAGTGCCAATGGTCTGACAGATAAAAACAAATAGAAAGAGTAGTGAACTATATTAAAAAGAGTAGAGTACAAAACGCTATGCAGAATCTGTACTGCCTACATAAAGTAAGGCCCTGCTGAGTCTAATTATGGTGGCTACCAAAAAAACAAAATGCTAGAAAATGGAAATCAAAGTCTAAATCAACTGTACTAGAAGTACTGAATATAGTAACAGAGAAAAAACAAACTTGAAATGGGATCTTTAAAAAATGGTAGGCCCAAATTACATATGGAAAAATGGGAATTGTGGTAACAATACATACAGGTGAGGAGTGAGGTTTAAAAGAAGGCAGGACTTGAATGAGCTATGTAATGTTTGACTGACAATGACTAGGTAGATAAGTGATGCATAATGTTTGCAACTAGGATTATGTCAATATGGTTTGTGATGTAAAATGCTTGCAGCTGGGATTACATCAATATGGCTTGTTTTCGTTTATATAAATGTAGGATTACTTTTATCATAATCAATAATTTAATAAACATGTGTCTTGTTTAAAACAACATCCTTGCACAAAACTTAACATATCTCCGACTACCATAACATACTGCTCTGATGCGGAGCTACCACACCTCTCCACTATCCATCCAGATATTGGTAGAATGTCCACATATTTACCTCATATTTTTGGTTTATTCCTCATAAAATTTGTGACTTTCTGACAAATTGCAGAGGACTAAAGTCACTAAATAATGGCATACATTTGAGTTTCAGACTTCACATCCCTCAGAAAATGCATGCCAGCACAAAACCTGTTACTCTAACAACTTTCAAAGTTTATAAGAGCAATATTTGAAGTCTGTCCCTGTTTTGTGACTTTGCATCCCCCACCCCCACATTATTTTAGGTTTTGTCAGGATTTCTGGAGCTAAAAGGTTGAGAGGTATAGCAGCTACACTCCACAGGTCACCCAGGGGGAAAGACCACTAAGCCAGTACTTCACATACTGACATGCACGCACTGTCATTCAAGTTTTCAGGCCATAAACATTGCCCGCAGAACATTTTAATTAAGTTTGTTAACAGATGTACAAAGAAGATGGATTATTAAAAAAGGCACTTACCAATAACAAGCAAAATTGCCTTAGACAGCTTACGAAAACCCAACTCACTGTCAACAGCAATGGACCTTGTTGTTGAAAATCCCTATAAAGCCCACATTAAGAACATACAGCAGCTGTGGCCAATAACAAACAAACTGTCAGGGGCGTCAACAGTCAATCAGTTACATCAATTCTTTGGATTTTGCAATTCTTCACACATATCTGATCTCACCTTTAAAACAAATAGAAAATATATGGTTACTAACAAATCATATATGAAAACATACTAACGCTGTACTAAAACAAATAGTTATTAACAAACCATATATGAAAACATACTAACGCTGTACTCTGCAAACAAGTGTATTATGCCAAGAAATCCATCAAAGCTATAAAACTGGGCAATCACCGTTAAAAAACAGAGAAAGCATCCAACTATTTCAAGGCACTCGGTTGTTTGTGTGTACAAACATAATTACATAAATTAGTTAGCTCCTTTGAATGTCCCAGGACCCCACACAGAACAACTATAAATGCTATCCCCAACCCTGCATCAACTCCACCTGTCTTATACCTGCGCCCTTAGTATCATTAAAAAGTAATGAATGACATCACGAACATGTAGATTCTTCAGCGATACAAAAATTAGGACTGTGTCACTATTACCATCGGGAAGAAACAATCAAATAAATTGGGGGGAATAAAACATTTATTCAACACACCAACACAAACCCTCCCACTGGTATAAGATTCTGTGTACCCGCATTGAAAACTCTGGGCCTGCGCAAAATCATCCCAAAAGCTCAGAAGCAGACGTACTGAATACGGAAAGCGAGAGTGTTCTTTCCGTTTTAAAACCGTACCGTTCATAACTACCGTCTAATACGGCGAATGAATATCTGTCAATGTCAATGTCAAATTGCTGTGATTATGATTTTTTTTAACTCAGATTACAGCATTTAATAAGGTCTGTAGTGAAAAAAGTGGTAAAGAAAAAAAAAAAAAACGTTAGCCGAGGACCATTTCTGGGGTTGATGGTGTGGGTGATCGTAAATACAACATCTGAATACTACTTAACAAAAAAAAAAAAAACATTCTGATCAATGCAGATGTGGACAACTTGAAAGTTCTTAGCTTGATATATGCATGAAAAAAGCGATACATTTTATCTGTATGTAGAATCAAAACTAAGTTCTCATACAGTGACTTTTGTATTTTAAGGTAACAAATGGCAGGTATTTTCTTTGTACTCTACAAGGTACAATGTTTTCTTGCATAACTCAAAAACATTGTAGCTTTTTTCAAACAGTATTAAGTTTACAACTATCTAAAGTCATGCCTGTAATAACAGGTACATAACTTGTTTACAGACAGGATTGCCAATCTGAAAACAATACCGTTAGTATTTTAAGGGGGAACCACTACACTGAACATGATGTTGTACATTTATTAACTTCTGGAAGAAACATTTTGAAAAATGTGTGGATTTTAAAATGCCAGGTGGGTTGGGGGCAGTAAATAGATGTTCGTCGTCTCCCATTGCTGCAGTCCTGACAAATGGGTACTCCGCTGCCCACCATCGGCCCGAATACCAAAGGGCTAGATCTGGCGTCGGTCATGGGCGCCCGAGACTGACGTAGTGTCAGTACAAATGCGCATGACCGACGCCATAACCTCAGTCTTTCTTGCCGCATGGTCCTAAGCAGAAGCAGAATTTGCAAGTGCCGTTCGCTCTGGAATTGTCGGTTTTCGAG
This sequence comes from Protopterus annectens, assembly GCF_019279795.1. NCBI lineage: Eukaryota > Metazoa > Chordata > Ceratodontiformes > Protopteridae > Protopterus > Protopterus annectens. The sequence continues at coordinate 249,611,222 of NC_056750.1, forward strand.
TTTCAGACCGGAGACCAAGTTGGGCTAAGTACCCCATTGGGGACATTTTATTGTTTTTTTCTTGCCTCAGTATTGACGGATGTCAGAAAAAGTTAATAACTGTATTTCTTGTGGGAAACAGATTCCTCATAGGGATTACCATTCACTCTGCATTCCTTGTTTAGGGCCTGAGCACGACGTTGTTGGGTGTCGCTTGTGCTACTTTTAATAAGCGTACTCATTAAACGTCGGTTGGACTGTGCTAGGCTGGTGTTTGCAACGTTGTATCATAACATGCCATCGGATTCTCCGACGACTGGCTCTTCTAAGAAGCGCAAAGAAAGTCTTTGCGGTCCAAACAGGATGAGGCGCCCACTCCGGACGCCGGTCCTGTAGAACCACTGGCTGCTTCAGTGGCTCTTTTCGACAGTGTACCAGAGTGTCAAGGGGAGCCTTTGTTACTACAGGGAGTGGCTTCTCCTGTGTTAGGCCAGGGTGAGGGTGCTCCTCTGTTGTCTGTGGCTCCCTCCCTCATAGGGTGGTTAAGCCTCCTCCTTCTCAAGGCAAAGGCCATTCTAAGTCTAAGTCTGCCCCTGCGGGTGCTTTTCCCCAGGGTCCAGCTCCTAGGAAGCACATGTTAAAGATGGCTGAAGATTTGATTACTTTAATTAGGGGTTCCATGCCTCCCCCTGAGAAGAGGCCCAGGGTAGAGACAGAGTTGGAGGGTTTGGTTCAGTCTTCCAATGAGTCAGATTCCTCTGTGGAAGAACTTCAGGATTTCCTCCCTATTCTGATTCGAGGCTGAGGATGCTTCTCCCTCTGCGCCCTCCAGAAGATTTTTCTTTCTCTGAAACTCTTGCATTCCATGAGGGAACATTTCAAATGGGAAGGCCAGGATTATTCTGATTCTCGTAAAGGCTAAGAGAATTCTTGTTTTTGCCTCCAGCACAGGCCCTTGGCTATTCCCCTGTACTGGATGTTGTTCAGGATGTATTTTCTGAGGCTGCCCTTAACCCAGATTCTCTGCCTCCTGCCCCTGTTAAGCCAGATAGATACTACAGGGTTCCGGAAGCTCACAAGTACTTGTTTAAGAGCCCTAGGGCTGATCCAGAAACTATTTCTCAAGGCCCCAAAGGTGTTAAGGCTTGTGGTTAAGAATCCAGTTCCTCTGGACAAGGATGCTAGCCCTGGATAGGTGGGGTAAAACTGTATACCTCTTCTACTTTGGCTATGAGGGCTTTAAATTGTCAGTTTCATATGCTCAGGTATCAGAATTATTTGTTAAGTCAATTGAAATGTAAAGTAGATGCTTTAGCTGAAGGTATTGACTGTAAGGAGCTTCAGGATTTAGTGCATGCTTCAGACCAGGTTGGTAAGCATTCTTTGCAGTGTGGTTTTGATGCTTTACAAGCTTCTTCCAGGGTGGCTGCTACTAGTTCTGTTGTTCGCAGGCATGCCTGGCTTAAAGATCAGTCCTTGTCAGAGCATGTTAAAGCTCGAATTATGGATGCTCCTTTGCAATCTGATGTTCTTTTTGGCCCTCCAGTGGAATTAGTTTTAAAAAAAATGGAGGAAAAAGCTAAGTCTATGCAGACAGTTAAGGAATTTTTACAGGTTCAGCCCCCTAAGTTCAACAGGAATTGGCCTGCTAAGGGATGGTCTTTTCCCTCTTCGGATTTCCATTCTAGGGGCAGGTCGAGGCGTGGTAGAGGTAGGGCTTCCTTTCAGGGCCCTGTTACTTCTAGGTCTTTGAGTTCTTCTACCCCTTCTGCTGGGGAGGGCAGGGGTCAGTCCTTTCGGAAGCAGACCCAATGACCTGTGTCTTCAGCTGCCGGACTCTGCTTTGCTGGCAGCTCCTCTAGGCGAAAACTGGACTTTTCAAAAAGGAATTGGCATTTGGTTACCCAAGACAAATGGGTGTTGGACATTATAACTCGAGGCTACAAATTTTATTTTCACACATTCCCGCCTTCAAAGGTATGCGGATGTGCCTCATCAGCAAAGACTGGAAGCACAGGCACAGATTTCTTCTCTGCTTCAGTTGGGAGCAATACAGGAAGTTCCTTCTCATGAAAGGGGCACAGGGTTTTATTCCCGTCTTTTCTTAGTGCCAAAGAAGGGAAATACTTGGAGGCCCATTCTGGATTTATCCATTCTAAACACCTTTCTGGAAATTCAAATTCAAGATGTTAACACTGCAACAGCTGTTGCCTATGCTGGGCAGAGATCACTGGATGGTGACTTTGGATCTCAAGGAGGCCTATCTTCACATTCCTATCAGGCCCAGTTGCAAGAAATTCCTGAGGTTTCGGACTGGGAATTTGCATTATCAGTTCTCTGCATTGCCCTTTGGCTTATCTACTGCACCCAGGGTATTCACAAAAGTCCTGGCTCCAGTAATAGCTTTTCTCAGACTAAAAGGAATTCAGATTTATCCTTATCTGGACGATTGTTTGATACTGGCTCAAGGCAAGCATGAACTACTTCGACATCTGCAGTATGTGATGACAGTTTTCAGATGCCTAGGGTATTCTGTGAATCGAAATAAAGTCCAGTCTAGTACCCTCACAAGAGATGTGTTTTCTGGGTGTGAGACTGAATACAGCGACTCAGATGGCATTTCTTACCCCTGACAAACAAAGAAATCTTCACCAATACTTCCTACAGCTATCAGTAATGTCCAGGCTGACTGCAAGGACAGTCCTTCAAGCCTTGGGGTTCATGGCATCTTTGCATTCTAGTACTTCCCAATGCCAAACTGCATATGAGGAAGTTACAATGGTATCTCAAAAGCGCTTTGGACTCAACACAGCCAATGATTTGGACACTGTCATTCGGATTCTTCCTTGCATTCAGAAAGAATTTGTGTGGTGGGCTCAGGAATGTCACTCTAAACAAGGGACTCTCTGTGACCCAAATCCAGAGGCAAGTCAGATATTAACGCTGGTGACGCCTCGGAGACAGCCTGGGGTGCTCATTTCAAAGGAAATGGATTCAAGACCTTTGGCCCCGGAGTTGCTTCTTGCATATCAATATGAAGGAGATGCTGGCAGTTCAATTTGCCTTAAAAGCATTCAAGGATCTACTTCAACCGGACTGGTGTTGATTCGAACGGACAACACAACTGTCATGTGGTACATCAACAAGCAGGGGAACTCATTCTACCTCTTGCAGACAAGCAATGCTGTTATGGAAACTGCTTTGAATCTGCACATCACTCTTCGAGCACAGTTTCTGCCAGGGGTACAGAATTGATTGGATGTTCTGAGCAGGCAAATGGTGGATCCTCACGAATGGAAGTTGGATCCTCAGGTGTTTCATCAGTTGACCATGGCTTGGGAACTCCAGACATAGATCTGTTAAGCTTCTCCTCTGAATTTCCAACTACCTCTGTTTTGCACAAGGCTGTTTCATCCAAAGCCTGGAAAATAGATGCACTATCCTTCAAGTTGGAGCAACCTTCACTGTATGCCTTTCCTCCTCTGCCTCTTCTTCCAAAAGTCCTGTTGAAAGTCAGGAGGGACAAACTGCATGATCGCCTGCTTATAGCACCGGATTGGCCTCGTCAGCATTGGTACCCTCTGTTGAGGAGCTTAATTCAGGGGCCCTTGGCCAATACCACGGATTCCTCACTTATTGTCTCAAGAAAACAATCATTTTCTCAATGTCAGGGTGCAATCCTACACCTGACAGCCCATGCATTCAGTTTTAGAGAATGAGGGCCTTCAGCTCCTCAACAAGTTTTGGATGTTCTTTTGGAAGCCAGGCGTCCTAGTACTTAAAAAGTTTATGCTGATAAATGGAAGAGATTTTTTCTTTGGAGTTCAGCTAGAGGCTTTGATGTCACATTGCCTGATTTGAATCTGGTATGGTACATTGCAATATTTGACTATGTTATTGGACAAGGGTTTGTCTTTCTCTTCTGTTAAATTGCATGCTGCAGCTATTTCTGCTCACTATGATGGTGACCCTCCTTTATTTTCACATCCATTGCTTAAGCAGTTTCTTAGAGGGGCAAAGAATATAAGACCCCCACGGAGGGCTCCTACACCTACCTGGGATCTTAATTTTGTTTTGGAAAAGCTGACTCTGCCTCCTTTTGAACCTGCAGCTACGGCTGACTTGAAGTTGTTGTCTTGGAAGACTGCTTTTTTATTGGCTGTTACTTCTGTTAGAAGGGTATCTGAATTACAGGCTCTCATGGCAGTGGAACCTTTTCTGATTTTTCACCGGGACAGAGTTTCCTTGCGTACTAATCCTACTTTTCTGCCTACAGTGATTTCTAATGTGGCATTGAACCAATCTATACATTTGCCTACTTTTTATGCTAACCCCCAAACTGAAGGGGAAAAAGTTTTGCATTCTTTGGATGTACATAGACAGTTAAGATATTATTTGTTCAGAACCAAAGAGTTCAGAAGTTCTCAACAGTTATTTGTTTCATTTGCTGTGACTTCACGTGGAAAAGCTGTCTCGAAACAAACTATTTCCAAGTGGATTGGCCATTGTATTGCTTTTTGTTATTCTCATCATGGAAAGGAGGTTCCGGTTGGGATCAGGCCTCATTCTACTAGGGCTATGGCCACATCTACTGCTTTTTTAAGAGGGGTAGCTACTAAAGACATTCTAGAGGCAGCTACCTGGAGTTCTGTACATACCTTTACAAAGCATTATCATTTGCCTCTTTATTCTAGGTCTAGGGCTGGGTTTGCCACTGCAGTCTTACAGGGCATGTCTGCAGCTCCTCCGGCTATTTAGTTGACCAACCTCCCTTTTTTTCCATTGCTCTGGGATTCTACCCATTTGTCAGGACTGCAGCAATGGGAGACAACGAACATAGTACAGTTTTGTACCTACCATAAATGTAGATGTTCGAGGATCTCCATTGCTGCAGTCCAATTTTCCCTCCCTCCTTCCCCCTTTTCTTTTAGATTGGGGTTTTTTTGGGTGGTGTTTTTTTTTTTTTGCATTCTGACGTCTGAGGCAAGAAAGACTGAGGTTATGGCGTCGGTCATGCGCATTTGTACCTGACACTCGTCAGTCTCGGCTTCATGACCGGGTCAGATCTAGCCCTTTGGTATTCGGGCCGATGGTGGGCAGCGGAGTACCCATTTGTCAGGACTGCAGCAATGGAGATCCTCGAACATCTACATTTATGGTAGGTACAAAACTGTACTTTTCTGAGTACAAAATTGTATTTTCTGGCTACATTACTGCCCTGGCATATGTGCCGTGCGTGTGTATCTGTGTCTGTGTTTTGAGGAAGTCAGAATACTTCAATTTTACATGCCTCTCAAGTTTACTTCACTATGAGGAACATCCTTATTTTCAGTCTTAAAAGCTCCATGTTCGTCATTGTTCCATATTGAAAGGGCCTGTCTCACATTCTGTGTTAAGAATTTTTTTAATTGATATCTGTGGCAAATAATCATATTAATTCATAAAAAAATAATTTTTATAAGTGTAAAGTAACTAATTTGAACCATTGTTGAAGTTGTTAGCAAGCTGTTATAAGTGTTCCATATTTTGCCCATTTGTTCCACATTATGAGAGGTCTTATTGCAGTG
>NC_056750.1:249617267-249627267 GCF_019279795.1 Protopterus annectens
TCAGTCTTCATCCTAACACTTTTTATATTAAACTTTTATAGTAGTACCTTTGCATTTTTCATGTTGTGCTTGTATCCATTTAATTCCATTTAAAGTACTTTTTAATGTTTTATGCTACTGTAATAATTTTGTCCCATTTTTTTTTTTCTTGCTTATAGTGTCTTTGTTTCAGTATTGCAGTTGTCTTTTGCTTTATTTCTATGAGTATGGAGTGCTTGGATTTTATTATTACCTTTGTGAATTAACAAACTTGTACTATGCCTGGGTTTTTAAAGCTGCTTGCAGGCATTGCTTTGAGATGGTCCAATAGTTAAGTAAAATTCTTCCCTGATAATATTTGGAGATGTTCACTTTTCCCCTATATAATTGTTTGCCATTTTCTAGGAGTTGCTTAATTCCAGTTTCTTCCCAGTGTGATATGTTTAATCCTTTTTGAGTGATGTTTACATGAGTCGTCTCCCATTGCTGCAGTCCTGACAAATGGGTACTCCTCTGCCCACTATCGGCCCGAATACCAAAGGGCTAGAACTGGCGTCGGTCACGGCGCCAGAGACTGACGTAAGCACTTGTCAGTACAAATGCGCATGACCGACGCCATAAACTCAGTCTTTTTTGCCGCATGGTCCTCAGCAGAAGCAGTTTTGCAAGTGCCGTTAAGCGTTCTGGAACTGTCGGTTTTGAGTTTCAGACCGGATACCAAGTTGGCTAAGTACCCTGTTGGGAACATTTTTTGTCTTTTTCTTGCCTCAGTGTTGCCGGATGTCAGAAAAAGTTATTAACTGTATTTCTTGTGGGTAACAGATTCCTCATAGGGATTACCATTCAATTTGCATTTCTTGTTTAGGGCCTGAGCACGACGTTGTTGGGTGTCGCTTTTGTGCTACTTTTAACAAGCGTACTATTAAACGTCAGTTGGACTGTGCTAGGCTGGGGATTTGGTAGGTGTTGTAATTATAACTTGCCGTCGGATTCTCCGACTACTGGTTCTTCTAAACAGCACAAAGATAAGTCTTTGCGGTCCAAACTGGATGAGGCGTCCACTCCGGACGTCGGTTCTGTGGTACCACTGACTGCTTCAGTGGCTCCTTCTGACAGTTTCCCAGTGTGTCTTGGGGAGCCTTTGTTACTGCAGGACGTGGCTTCTCCTGTGTTTGGCCAGGCTGAGGGTGCTTCTTTGTTGTCAGTAGCTTCCTCCCCTCATAGGGTAGTTAGGCCTCCTCCTTCTCAGGGCAAGGGCCATTCTAAATCTAAGTCTATCCCTGCTGGTGCTAATCCCTAGGGTCCGGCTCCTAGGAAGCACATGTTAAAAATGGCTGAAGATTTGATTACTTTAATTAGGGGTTCCATGCCTCCCCTCAGAGGCCCAGAATTGACACAGAGTTGGGGGGTCTGGTTCAGTCTTCCATTGAGTCTGTTTCCTCTGTGGAAGAGCTTCTGGGTTTCCCTCCCTATTCTGATTCGGAGGCTGTGGACGCTACTCCCTCTGCGTCTCCTCCTGAAGATTTTTCTTTCTCTGAAATGCATTCCATGAGGGAACATTTCCAGTGGGATGGCCAGGATTATTCTGATTCTCGTACAAGGCTGTCAGAATTCTTGTTTTTACCTCAGCACAGGCCTTTGGCTATTCCCCCTGTACTGGATGTTGTTCAGGATGTATTTTCTGAGGCTGCCCTTAAGCCTCCTGCCCTGGTTAAACCAGATAGATCCTACAGGGTTCCGGAAGCTCACAAGTACTTATACAAGAGTCCTATGGCTTATCCAGAAACTATTTCTCAAGGCCCCAAGGGTGTTAGGGCTTCTGTGGTTAAGAATCCAGTTCCTCTGGACAAGGATGCTAGGGCCCTGGATAGGTGGGGTAAAAAACTGTTTACCTCTTCTACTTTGGCTATGAGAGCTTTAAATTGTCAGTTTCATATGCTCAGGTATCAAAATTATTTGCTGGGTCAATTGAAATGTAAAAGTTGATGCTTTAGCTGAAGGTATTGACTGTAAGGAGCTTCAGGATTTAGTGCATGCTTCAGACCAGGTTGGTAAGCATTCTTTGCTGTGTGGTTTTGATGCTTTACAAGCTTCTTCCAGGGTGGCTGCTATTAGTTCTGTTCGCAGGCATGCCTGGCTTAAAGATCAGACCTTGTCAGAGCATGTTAAGGCTTGAATTATGGATGCTCCTTTGCAATCTGTTGTTCTTTTTGGCCCTCCAGTAGAATCAGTTTTGAAAATATGGAGGATACAGCTAAGTCTATGCAGACAGTTAAGGACTTTTTACAGGTTCAGCCCCCTCAGTTCGGTAGGAATTGGCCTGCTAAGGGATAGTCTTTTCCCTCTTCAGATTTTTATTCTAGGGGCAGGTCGAGGCGTGGTAGAGGTAGGGCTTCCTCTCAGGGCCCTGTTACTTCTAGGACTTTGAGTTCTTCTACCCCTTCTGCTGGGGAGGGTAGGGGTCAGTCCTTTCGGAAGCAGACCCAATGACCTGTGTCTTCAGCTGCCAGACTCTGCTTTGCTGGCTCCTCTAGGAGGAAAACTGGGACTTTTCCAAAGGACTTGGCATTTGGTTACCCACGACAAATGGGTATTGGACATTATAACTCGAGGCTACAAATTTTATTTTCACACATTCCCTCCTTTCAAAGGTATGCCGGATGTGCCTCTTCAGCAAAGACTGGAAGCACGGGCACAAATTTCTTCTCTGCTTCAGTTGGGAGCAATACAGGAAGTTCCTTCTGCGGAAAGAGGCACAGGGTTTTCTTCCCGTCTTTTCTTAGTGCCAAAGAAAGGAAATACTTGGAGACCCATTCTGGATTTATCCATTCTAAACACCTTTCTGGAAATTCCAAAATTCAAGATGTTAACACTGCAACAGCTGTTACCTATGCTGGGCAGAGATCACTGGATGGTGACTTTGGATCTCAAAGAGGCCTATCTTCACATTCCTATCAGGCCCAGTTGCAGGAAATTCCTGAGATTTCGGATTGGGAATTTGCATTATCAGTTCTCTGCATTGCCCTTTGGCTTGTCTACTGCTCAGGGTATTCACAAAAGTCCTGGCTCCAGTAATAGCTTTTCTCAGACTAAAAGGAATTCAAATTTATCCTTATCTGGACGACTGTTTGATTCTGGCTCAAGGCAAGCACGACCTTCTTCAACATCTGCAGTATGTAATGACAGTTTTAAGATGCCTAGGGTATTCTGTGAACGAAAGAAAGTCCAGTCTAGTACCCTCACAAGAGATGTGTTTTCTGGGTGTAAGACTGAATACAGCTGCTCAGATGGCATTTCTTACCCCGGACAAACAAAGAATTCTTCACCAATACTTCAAACAGCTATCAGTAATGTCCAGGCTGACTGCAAGGACAGTCCTTCAAGCCTTGGGGTTCATGGCATCTTGCATTCTAGTACTTCCCAATGCCAAACTGCATATGAGGAAGCTACAGTGGTATCTCAAAAGCGTTTGGACTCAACACAGCCACGATTTGGACACTGTCATTCGGATTCTACCTTGCATTCAGAAAGAATTTGTGTGGTGGGCTCAGGAATGTCACCTAAACAAGGGACTCTCTGTGACCCAACCAGAGGCAAGTCAGATATTAACGACAGGCGCCTCGGAGTCAGCCTGGGGGGCTCATTTCAAAGGAAAATGGATTCAAGACCTTTGGCCCCCAGAGTTACTTCACTTGCATATCAATATGAAAGAGATGCTGGCAGTTCAATTTGCTTAAAAGCATTCAAGGACCTACTTAACCTGGACTGGTGTTGATTCAAACAGACAACACAACTGTCATGTGGTACATCAACAAGCAGGGGGGAACTCATTCTTACCCTCTTTGCAGACAAGCAATGCTGTTATGGGAAACTGCTTTAACTCTGCACATCACTCTTAGAGCACAGTTTCTGCCAGGAGCACAAAATTCTTTAGCAGATGTTCTGAGCAGACAGATGGTGGATCCTCACGAATGGAAGTTGGACCCTCAGGTATTTCTTCAGTTGACCAAGGCTTGGGGAACTCCAGACATAGATCTGTTCGCTTCTCCTCTGAATTTCCAACTGTCTCTTTTTTGCACAAGGCTGTTTCATCCAAAAGCCTGGAAAATGGATGCACTATCCTTCAGTTGGAGCAACCTTCACGTGTATGCTTTTCTTCCTTTGCCTCTTCTTCCAAAGGTACTGTTGAAAGTCAGGAGGGACAAACCTTGCATGATCCTTATAGCACCGGATTGGCCTCGTCAGCATTGGTACCCTCTGTTGAGGAGCTTAGTTCATGGGACACCTTGGCCATTACCACAGATTCCTCACTTATTGTCTCAGGAAAACAATCATTTTCTCAATGTCAGGGTGCAATCCCTACACCTGACAGCCTGGCATTCAGTTTTAGAATGAGGGCCTTCAGCTCCCTCAACAAGTTTTGGATGTTATTTTGGAAGCCAGGCGTCCTAGTCCTCGAAAGGTTTATGCTGATGAATGGAAGAGATTTTTTCTTTGGGGTTCAGCTAAAGGCTTTGCTGTCAAATTGCCTAATTTGAGTTGTATATTGCAATATTTGACTGTTTTTATTGGACAAGGGTTTGTCCTTCTCTTCTGTAAAAGTGCATGCTGCAGCTATTTCTGCTCACTATGATTGTGACCCTCCTTTGTTTTCACATCCATTTGTTAAACAGTTTCTTAGAGGGGCAAAGAATATAAGACCCCCACGAAGAGCTCCTACTCCTGCCTGGGATCTTAATTTTGTTTTGGTACAGCTGACTCTGCCTCCTTTCGAACCTGCAGCTACAGCTGAATTGAAGTTGTTGTCTTGGAAGACTGCTTTTTGTTGGCTGTTACTTCTGCTAGAAGGGTATCTGAATTACAGGCCCTCATGGCAGTGGAACCTTTTCTGATTTTCACAAGGACAGAGTTTCCTTGCGTACTAATCCTACTTTTATGCCTAAAGTGATTTCTAATGTGGCATTGAACCAATCTATACATTTGCCTACTTTTATGCTAACCCCAACATAAAGGGGAAAAAGTTTTGCATTCTTTGGATGTACATAGGCAGTTAAGGTATTATTTGAGCAGAACCAAAGAGTTCAGAAGATCTCAACAATTATTTGTTTTGCTTTGACTTCCCGTGGAAAGGCTGTCTCGGAACAAACTATTTCCAAGTGGATTGGCCATTGTATTGCTTTTTGTTACTCTTATCATGGAAAGGATGTTCCAGTTGGGATCAGGCCTCATTCTACTAGGGCTTCGGCCACCTCTACTGCTTTTTTGAGAGGGGTAGCTACTAGAGACATTCTAGAGGCAGCTACTTGGAGTTCTGTACATACCTTTACAAAGCATTATCATTTGCCTCTTTATTCTAGGTCTAGGGCTGGGTTTGCCACTGCAGTCTTGCAGGGCATGTCTGCAGCTCCTCCTGCTATTTAGTTGACCAGCCTCCCTTTTTCCGTTGCTCTGGGATTCTACCCATTTGTCAGGACTGCAGCAATGGGAGACGAACATAGTACGGTTTTGTACCTACCATAAATGTAGATGTTCGAGGATCTCCATTGCTGCAGTCCTATTTTCCCTCCCTCCTTCCCCTCCCTCCTTCCCCCCTTTTTCTTTTTACATTGGGGTTTTTTGGGTGGTGTTTTCTTTTTGCATTCTGACATCTGAGGCAAGAAAGACTGAGGTTATGGCGTCGGTCATGCGCATTTGTACTGACAAGTGCTTACGTCAGTCTCTGGCGCCGTGACCGACGCCAGTTCTAGCCCTTTGGTATTCGAGCCGATAGTGGGCAGCGGAGTACCCATTTGTCAGGACTGCAGCAATGGAGATCCTCGAACATCTACATTTATGGTAGGTACAAAACTGTACTTTTCTTCCCGGTGTGATATGTTTAATCCTTTTGAGTGTTGTGCTAGACTGTGTTTGTTTGGAACATTTGTTTTCCAGGAGCAATGAGATGTATACGTTTGACTTCAGTGAGGAATGTCGATTTGCACTATCTGATATTGCTGGTACATTAGCAACCAATATTATATTTAACGATTGCTATTTTTTATATTGTTTTTAGAGTCCTTGTACTGTAAATATCTCCTGAATTTTGTAATTATATTCTTATATTTAGTATGTACCATTTCTTCACTTTGAGTGTTCAATGCTTAGGAAGTCAGTACTGTAAAAGCTCCTATTGATAACTGAAGGTCTTGAGGCAATTGATCTTTTTAGTTAGGGCTCTGAGGTTTCTTAGGTTAAGTGATGTTTTGTTTTATTTATTTATTTTATTTATTCATTACTTCATTCATTCTCGGGATTAGTCTCAACTTTCAGGAGAGATCCCAGGTGGTATTCACATTGATTTTTGGGAAATTTGGTGAGGGCACTTCACTTGTTCTCTCAAGTGCCTTGGGATCTTTTAAATTCACCTAAGCTACCATCAGCTCAAGCAGATGGGACCTCTATTTAACAACAGCCCTCCCCATTTTGCTACATTGTGCAATGTCATTACTGGACATCTTCAGCTATGTTAGAAACCTGGGCGGAAACCCTCAGATATGCTCAGAGTTGGTTCACAACAACAAAAAATACACTGAACCCACAGATATTGCTAACATTCTGGCTGACAGGTTCAGTGCAAATTTCTCCCCTCCTTCACCCCCAAAAGAAGAAATACTTATCCCAGCTGAATGTAATCTCCCTGTCATCTCAGATGTCCAAGTGAGAACCGCCCTAAACAAAGCAAAAAACACAGCATCAATGGGACCTGACGGTATCCCGACGTGTTACGTGAACTCCAAGAGGAGCTAAACCCACACATAAAAATGCTATTTAACCTTAGCCTTACTTCGGGATATGTACCTGAACACTGGCGTACATCAACAGTGGTCCCACTCCACAAGGGGGGTGCCTCTACAGACCCTTGAAACTACCGCCCCATAAGCTTAACTAGCCTGGTCTGCAAAGCTATGGAAAGAATCATTATGGAACTCATAAACAGAGACATAGGGGACCTACAGACACTTGACCCCACCCAGTTCGGCTTTGTAAAGGGCAGATCCTGCCTTTTAAACCTGCTTGACTTTTTCGAAACAGTCACCAGAGCCATTGATGAGGGCAAAGCAGTCCATACAGCATACCTGGACTTGGCTAAGGCCTTCGACACAATACCCCACTCAGGCATCATAGATAAGCTAAACAGCTTAAAAGTAAACCCTTATGTCACTAGATGGATTGCAAACTGGCTAAAGGACAGAACCCATAAAGTTAAAATCGCTGGAGCAATGTCAGACTCAAAGCCAGTCACAAGTGGTGTCCCACAGGGATCTGTCCTGGGACCCCTCTTGTTCGGCATTTATTTCTCAGATGTTAAAGCAAACATGGGAGGGCTGTGGCTGACAAAGTTCGCAGATGACTGCAAACTAGGCGCCATAGTCGATACACCAGCAGACACACACATCCTACAAAAAGGCCTCACTGAAGCGGACAACTGGTGCCGTAGTCACGGCCTTAAACTAAATGCCAAAAAATGTATAGTAATCCCTTTTGGAAAAAACAAAGTAAATAATCACGTAGACAGCAACCCACTGAGTACGGAAAAAGTAATCGGAGACCTAGGGACCCAAGTAGACAGCGACCTCTCATTTGACACCCACGTTGCCAAAGTGGTTAGAAAAACATTCTACCTTGCACATCTCATCATGAAGGGATTCACATCCAGATCCAAGGATGTCATTGTACCCCTATATTCCTCCCTCATCAGACCCATGATTGAGTACAATGCCCCATTTGGTATGTACCTCACCCGTCATTTGCAACAGCTGGAGAGACCACAAAAGTACCTCACCAAAAGGATCAAGGGTCTCCAACATATGTCTTATTCTGCCAGACTAAAGAAACTTCAGCTCTATTCAGTAGCATACCGCCTGCTCAGAGGTGATCTCTGCCTGACGTACAAGGCCATGTCCAATCAGGATCTGATGGACATGCTCCACCTCAAAAATCCAAATCCATCAGGACCACGAGCTAAAGACTTAAACCTCGGCACAAGTATGAATAGGACATGCTGGAGGGATAGATTCATAACCCAGAGGCTTCCCATGCTTTGGAACAGGATCCCAGTTCGTATTAGGCAGAGCCCCTCACTGACTCTCTTCAAGAGAAATCTTGATGAGTGGATGGGAGATCGTAAGTTTACCCCAGGGGTCACATCTGTGTCACTGCTAGACAGGGGCACAGTAAACTAATACTATTATATAAGGGGACCTTCATTGTGTCACTACTAGACAGAGGCACAGTATTCTAGATTTATTCTGTACATTTTTGTACCATTTCATGGGGTGGCAAAAGCCACATCACTATGGCTAGGCTTACAAATGCCCCAGGGCAGATAGCCTAGTACTATACTATGAAACTATGAAAATGAATTCAAGTACCTGGTGTGAGAATAGAACCCACAGCCATCTGATCTTGCAGCATGAAAGACAAGTGTGATAACTCGGGTTACTCATTGGTTTTAGGTTAATGAATGTTTGTTTGGATATTTTATTGGTTAATGCATTCACTATTTAATTGTTGTTAGCATTTGTTAGTTTTGACTCTGAAGATGCCATTTCAATGGTGAAAGCGTCTGTGAATAAAAGTTTTTTTCGCGCATTTTTTTAGTCTCATTTGTGCAGTGGTACAAGTGTGCTAACTGTTGAGCCACCGATACTAACTAATTTTATTTTATTTTGGTAAGTACATGGCAAAAGGTGCATAATGCTCAATAATGGGTATATTAAAATGTGTGAATGGGAACTAAGACTTAGTTGGATCTAAAAGATCCTTTTTAAATTTAATTGAGCCAGATAAAAGGATTTCCGAATTAGACACACAAAGATAGGCAGTTATCAAGATGACTATATTTCTTATGGCAGTATCTTATTGGATGGGTGTGTCATATGCAACAACAGCTCACTGGTACCTATTACTGTTTGGCTAAACAATGTTCATGCTCATTTAAATGCAGAGACTAACAATGTTAATCTAACGTTTAACATGCTGTGGAACAATTTGAGATGAAAATCATTAAATACAGGAAACTTTTCATTGAAAATGAGTACTTTGGGGAATCTATCAAGAACAAGCAAGTCCCGAAGGGACCAAGAAATTTCCAATGGGTTGATCCGAAATTCCCCCCAACATCTTGAGTTGTTTAATTTTTTTGACCAGCAGGGTTGTGCATTAATGGGGATCATGATACAGCATAACAATAAAGAACTTGACTCCCTTTGAAAAGATATTATTGAATTAGAAAACAAATCAGAAATTATCTGCTTTTTGTCCGCTGTAGTGATAAATACCAAAAGATTTTAGAAAAAGCAGACATGGTTTCTTATGATGTCAGAAACCGGAAACTCAAAAAAATAGAGAGTTATAGGCATGAATACAGTAGGGGGCGTGCCTATCCCTTACCTAATGCTCAGCGTAGTGCTGGGGCTAACCTTGAAGATGACAATATGAAGTCATAGGCTCATTTTGAATCAAATGGGCAGGACGTCCCTTTAGAACAGGCCCCTTTGAGGTGTTCAGAATGCCTGAGGAGCCGGAATCAGAGCCAGCAGCAGCAGCAGCAACCCTATCGGAATTAGTGGAGGGGATCTTCCAACTTCAACCCACAATGGTGACGGAGGTAGACACAGACATTGATTTTACTTTTGTTTCCTGTTTGAGTGATGAGAAGTTGGTGCGGATTGGTCCAACAATTGTTTCTAACTTTGAAGGTGACTTTCACTTATATAATTATACTGAACAGACTCTTAATGTTGAACATGCTTTGCTCCTGAGCAAGGGGTTTAATTTTATACCCTCAGGGTGTGCCAAGATAGAGAATATACTAACTGATTTCAAATTGTTTCTGAGAAAGCCAGACCTGTGTTTTTATTGTTTAAAAACAATGACAAACAACAATATACTAGTGAATTTGCTCGCAAAAGCTTGTTTAATCCCCCCTTACAGATACCTCTCATTATTTTTGAAAAAAAATCTGTTGAGTTTGAATTGA
>NC_056750.1:249634767-249638889 GCF_019279795.1 Protopterus annectens
TATCCAGAGTGTGTTTGGCTTTCGACACCCATTTTAAATTAATTTTGCTATGCCCTTTTTCGAGGTTGGTATACTGTGCCTCTAACAGTGACACAAGTGATACCTGGGGTAAATCTACGATCTCCCATCCACTCATCAAGATTCCTCTTGAAGAGAGTCGGTGAGGGACTCTGCCTAACCTGGACTGGGATTTTATTCCAGAGTGAAGGGAGCCTCTGGGTTATGAATCTGTCCCTCCAGCATGTCCTATTTATTTCAGTGCTGAGGTTCAAGTCTCTCGAGCACGTAGCTCAATGGGATTTGGATTTTCTGAGGTGCAGCATGTCCATTAATTCCGGGTTGGACATGGCTTTATACATCAGGCACAGATTGCCTCTGAGCAGGCGGTATGCCACTGAGTAGAGCTGGAGTTTCTTTAACCTAGCAGCGTATGGCATCTGTTTGAGCCCTGATAGTCCACCTCTTGGTGAGGTACTTTTAGGGTGTTTCAAGTTGCTGCAGTTGTCTGGTAAGGTACATCCCAAAGGGGCATTGTACTCGATTATGGGACCCTGATGAGGATGAGTAAAGAGCACGATGACCTCCTGATCTAGATGTGAATCCCTTCATGATTAGGTGGGCTATATAAAATGTTTTCTAACCACTTTGGCCACGTGGTTGTCAAATGAGAGATTGCTATCAACTTGGGTCCCCAGGTCCCTAATTACTTGTATTGTGCTTAATGGATTACCAACTATGTGGTAATTTGTGGGCACTTTGTTTTGCCAAAGGGATGACTATACACTTTTTGGCGTTAAAAGCTTGAGGCCATGGCTCTGGCACCAGTTGTCTGTTTCTATGAGGCCCTTTTGGAGGATGCTTTGTGTCGGCTGGAGAGTCCATTATATGCGCCCAGTGCAGTCATCTGCGGGCAGCAAGTCAGCCACAGTCCTTCCGTGTTGGCCTGTACCTCTGAGAAAGCCTATATCGTACCGAACAAGAAGTCCCAGGACTGAGCCTTGTGGGATCGCCACTTGTAACTGGTTTGAGTCTGACATGGCTCCAGCAATTTCCTAACCATGTGGGTTCTGTCCTCGGAGCCAATTTGAAACCCATCTAGTGACATGGGGGTTTATATTTAAGCTGGTGAGCTTATCTGTAATGCCCGAGTGGGGTGTTATGTCGAAGAGCTTCTTCTTGGCGGTCCAAGGTAGGCTGTGTGACTGACCACCTTCCCCTAAGTCAATGGCCCTTGCAGTGACTGTTTCAAAAGAAATCCAACCAGGTTTAAGAGAGCAGGATCTGCCCTTAACAAAGCGAACTGTGTAGGAGTTCAGTGTCTGTAGGTCCCCAATATCTTTATTTAGCAAGGGGTCGTGATGATCCTTTTTCCATAGCTTTGCAGACCAAATTAGTCAGGCTTATGAGGGACGTATGATTTCCAGGATCCCGTTGAGGCACCACCACCTTTGCTGGAGTGGGATCACTGTTGCTGTATGTAGCCACTCACTCTTTGGGTCCATATCCTTTAAGTAAGTCTGAAAGATTGAACAGTAGTTTTATGTTTTTCGTTTAGCTCTTCTTGGAGTTCATGTAGGATGCAGCCGGGACACTGTCTGGTCCCACATTGATGCTGTGTTTTGCCTGCTAAGAAGGGGGCAGCTCTTACCCTGAAGCATCTACAGAGATGCAGGTCCAGGGGTCAACTTGCCTCTCTGCTGGGATAAATATGTTGCCCGCTTTTAATTGGGGAGGGTTTGCACTGCACCTGTCATGCATGGGTGTTGGCAGTGTCTGTGGGTTACGATTGTATTTTTTGTCATTTTTGAACTAATTCCACAGGCATATCACAGAATTCCCACCAAGGTTCCTAACATAACTAAAGAAAGCCTTGTGATTATCCTTGAAGTGTCCTGTGCAATTTTCTCTAAAGGAAAGCTGGCCTTAGAGCGGTTTATGAGTGCCCATAGTTTTACTGCTACCAATACTGATCCAGGAGATGCCTTCCCTTTTTTAGGATTTTGCTCTCATGTAGCTTCCTCCTTCTATTGTATAGTTTGTTTATGGCTGGGGTCCACCAGACAGGACATCTCTGCCTTTGGAGGATTGGGTCTTGGTTTTATTTGGGTTTGCATGATCCATGCACATTCCTAAAAGTGTTCATAGAATACGTTTATAAAGGATTCTGCGGTGCTGGCGCCGTATTTTCCACGAGCCGGGGCTTTTCGAGAGGATTCCACCTCCAGTTTTATGAGTATGTAATTAATGAAATTTACTTTAGAGAAGTTTTTCACTGTGGTTTTCAGGGCAGGGGGTGGAGTCGTGTTGTGAATATCCAATGAGATGAGTTTATGGTCTGATCTTACCAGTGAGGGATACACTTCTGGTCTGGAGCATAGAGTCCCCACCCCCATGTTGGTGATGATCAGGTCCAGTATGTTTTCCTCTCTCTTACGTGGGAGTGGTAACAAGTTGTTCCTTACCATTTGAGTTTATAAATTCTGGGAGACCCTTGGGCTACTGGGCTAGGTATTTGGAGCTAATAATCATAATGCTCCCCAGTCTATGTTGAGTGGGTGAGAGTTGCACTTGTCATAATATAATGTTTGTTGGAGAGACCTTCATATTTTCCAGTGTTCTCAGGAAGGCCAGGTGGTTACTAGGTTGCACTGGGTTTGGGAGGGTGGTCTGGGGTCTGCTTGGGCAGGCTATAAACTGGAAGGCAGTTTTGCCCACTTTTAGTTGCACATGGATAGTCTCGGTTGTGTGTGTATGTATGTATATATATTTATATATATATATATATATATATATATATGTATATATGTATGTGTGTGTGTATATATGTATGTATATATATATATATATATATATATATATATATATATATATATATATATATATATATATATATATATATATGTATATATATGTGTGTGTATATGCACTGGGGATACACAAGCCAGTGCATTTCTTAACAATGCCGGTTCCCAACCCCAGATAAAGTGATAGGGAGGGTTGCGTCGGGAAGGGCATCCGGCGTGAAACCCTCTGCCAAAAAGCCACTGATCACAGAGAACTTTTCATAACTACATACCAGATCGAGTCACGGGGAGCCGGGTTAACAATGACCTACCACACCAGTACTGTTCGCCCGATGAGACAGGGTGCTGAGTGGGGAATTGAACTACTGTTGGCGAAGAAGAAGAAGAAGGAGGAGGAAGGCATGCCGAAAGGCAGGAAAGAAGGAGGAAGGTTAAGTAGTGCTTAATAGTACTGAGGACAGGAACTTTAAATGTTGGCAGTATGACTGACTGGTAGCATAGGGAAGGCTAGCTGATATGATGGAGAAAGAAGGGAAGGAGGTTGATATATTGTGCATGCACAATAGACCAGATGAAAGGAAGTAAGGCTAAGTGTATATGGGAGGCGGGTTGGAATTGTTCTATCATGGTGTGGATGCAGAAGGAAAGAGAGTAGAATAGAATGCAGGTTACCCTAGTGGAACAGTATGCCAAGAGTGTTTTGGAGGTGAGAAGGGAGTGTCTGATAGAGTGATGATGTTTATGGAAAGCTTGAAATTGATGGTGTAATGATGAATGTTTAGTGCATATGTCCCACAAGTTTGGTGTCTTGGTGGATGATAAAAGAAAAATTTTGGAGTGAGTTGGATGGTAATTGGTGGTGAGTGTGTACCCAAGGGTTTGAGGAGACTGAAGTGATTGGGCGAGACTGGGACTTCAATAGGCATGTTGGTGAAGTGAACAGAGGGTTGAGGAAGTGATGGGTATGAGTATGGTGTTAAGGAGAGAGAAGTGCAGAAGGTCAGATGATTGTGGATTTTGCGAAAAGGATGGACATGGCTGTGAGTGAATAAATATTTTAAGAAGAGGAGGAGCATAAGTGATGGGGGGACAAGGGGAAAAATGGGGGGAAGGGAAGATTTTCAAAAAAACAGGTGGGGAATTTTTTAAAAAAAAATCCTTTTAATTGGGGGAGGAGGGGGCCAGGTCTTTGAAAGGGGGAGATTGGGGGACTGTAAAGGGTTGGGTGAACTGGGGGGGGGGGAAAGGGGGGGGGGTAAAAATTAAAAAGGGGGGGGGGAAAAAAAACAAAAAAAAAAGAATGGTTGGGTCTGGGGGG
>NC_056750.1:249639389-249726274 GCF_019279795.1 Protopterus annectens
TTCCTTATCTCACTATGGCACTTGCACTCTTGCGTACAGTCACCTTCTATGGGAAAGTACCATCATGGGGTTTAAACTGCACATCCTACAGTACTATTTTGAACATGCATACCTATTTTATGAATACCACCAAAGGCACAAACACACAATTGGTCTTAGAATGCTCTTCTACCATACTGTCGACCTTTATACTGCTCAAAATTCCTTACACAAAACTTCAAAACTAGACAACACTTAGTAGAAGCACAGACTGCACCATGCAGTTTAGCACGGATAACCTTTCTTTTAGGTTAACTCAACTGTGAGTGCAGATGTCAGTATGGGACATTTGTTCCTATTAGGAGGTAAAACTCCAATATTTGAAGATGTACAAAATTTTGCATATTTGTATTAAATTAAAGGTTTTTAAGGGGGGTAGTGGGGGGGTTATTTTGTACGATAGGCTTAACTGGATATGACAAACAACTGTACAGATGTTCAACCAGTCAAACAGTGTATGCATGTAACACAAAAGCTGGAACTAGACATTTAACAAAAAGCTGTTCCACATAAAAGGTTAGCATAATAACTTTTTATTACAATGATGTTTTCTGTAATGTCTTTAAGTGCCAATGGTCTGACAGATAAAAACAAATAGAAAGAGTAGTGAACTATATTAAAAAGAGTAGAGTACAAAACGCTTGCAGAATCTGTACTGCCTACACAAAGTAAGGCCCTGCTGAGTCTAATTATGGTGGCTACCAAAAAAACAAAATGCTAGAAAATGGAAATAAACGTCTAAATCAACTGTACTAGAAGTACTGAATATAGTAACAGAGAAAAAACAAACTTAAAATGGGATCTTTAAAAAAAATGGTAGGCCCAAATTACATATGGAAAGATGGGAATTGTGGTAACAATACATACAGGTGAGGAGTGAGGTTTAAAAGAAGGCAGGACTTGAATGTGCTATGTAATGTTTGACTGACAATGACTAGGTAGATAAGTGATGCCTAATGTTTGCAACTAGGATGTCAATATGGTTTGTGATGTAAAATGCTTGCAGCTGGGATTACGTCAATATGGCTTGTTTTCATTTATATAAATGTATGATTACTTTTATCATAATCAATAATTTAATAAACATGTGTCTTGTTTAAAACAACATCCTTACACAAAACTTAACATATCTCCAACTACCATAACATACTGCTCTGATGCGGAGCTACCACACCTCTCCACTATCCATCCAGATATTGGCAGAATGTCCACATATTTACCTCATATTTTTGGTTTATTCCTCATAAAATTTGTGACTTTCTGACAAATTGCAGAGGACTAAAGTCACTAAATAATGGCATACATTTGAGTTTCAGACTTCACATCCCTCAGAAAATGCATGCTAGCACAAAACCTGTTACTCTAACAACTTTCAAAGTTTATAAGAGCAATATTTGAAGTCTGTCCCTGTTTTGTGACTTTGCATCCCCCACCCCCACATTATTTTAGGTTTTGTCAAGATTTCTGGAGCTAAAAGGTTGAGAGGTATAGCAGCTACACTCCACAGGTCACCCGGGGGAAAAGACCACTAAGCCAGTACTTCACATACTGACATGCACGCACTGTCATTCAAGTTTTCAGGCCATAAACATTGCCTGCAGGACATTTTAATTAAGTTTCTGTTAACAGATGTACAAAGAAGATGGATTATTAAAAAAGGCACTTACCAATAACAAGTAAAATTGCCTTCGACAGCTTACGAAAACACAACTCACTGTCAACAGCAATGGACCTTGTTGTTGAAAATCCCTATAAAGCCCACATTAAGAACATACAGCAGCTGTGGCCAATAACAAACAAACTGTCAGGGGCGTCAACAGTCAATCAGTTACATCAATTCTTTGGATTTTGCAATTCTTCACACATATCTGATCTCACCTTTAAAACAAATAGAAAATATATGGTTACTAACAAATCATATATGAAAACATACTAACGCTGTACTAAAACATATAGTTATTAACAAACCATATATGAAAACATACTAACGCTGTACTCTGCAAACAAGTGTATTATGACAAGAAATCCATCAAAGCTATAAAACTGGGCAATCACCGTTAAAAAACAGAGAAAGCATCCAACTATTTCAAGGCACTCGGTCGTTTGTGTGTACAAACATAATTACATAAACTAGTTAGTTCCTTTGAATGTCCCAGGACCCCACACAGAACAACTATAAATGCTACCCCCAACCCTGCATCAACTCCACCTGTCTTATACCTGCGCCCTTAGTATCATCAAAAAGTAATGAATGACATCACGAACATGTAGATTCTTCAGCGATACAAAAATTAGGACTGTGTCACTATTACCATCGGGAAGAAACAATCAACTAAATTGGGGGGGACATTTATTCAACACACCAACACAAACCCTCCTACTGGTATAAGATTCTGTGTACCCGCATTGAAAACTCTGGGCCTGCGCAAAATCATCCCAAAAGCTCAGAAGCAGACGTACTGAATACGGAAAGCGAGAGTGTTCTTTCCGTTTTAAAGCCGTACCGTTCATAACTACCGTCTAATACGGCGAATGAATATATGTCAATGTCAAATTGCTGTGATTAGGATTTTTTTTAACTCAGATTACAGCATTTAATAAGGTCTGTACTGAAAAAAGTGGTAAAGAAAAAAAAAAAACGTTAGCCGAGGACCATTTCTGGGGTTGATGGTGTGGGTGATCGTAAATACCACATCAGAATACTACTTAACAAAAAAAACATTCTGATCAATGCAGATGTGGACAACTTGAAAGTTCTTAGCTTGACATATGCATGAAAAAAGCGATACATTTTATCTGTATGTAGAATCAAAACTAAGTTCTCATACAGTGACTTTTGTATTTTAAGGTAACAAATGGCAGGTATTTTCTTTGTACTCTACAAAGTACAATGTTTTCTTGCATAACTCAAAAACATTGTAGCTTTTCTCAAACAGTATTAAGTTTACAACTATCTAAAGTCATGCCTGTAATAACAGGTACATAACTTGTTTACAGACAGGATTGCCAATCTGAAAACAATACCGTTAGTATTTTAAGGGGGAACCACTACACTGAACATGATGTTGTACATTTATTAACTTCTGGAAGCAACATTTTGAAAAATGTGTGGATTTTAAAATGCCAGGTGGGTTGGGGGCAGTAAATAGTTTCTGAGTACAACATTGTATTTTCTGGCTACATTACTGCCCTGGCATATGTGCCGTGCGTGTGTATCTGTGTCTGTGTTTTGAGGAAGTCAGAATACTTAAATTTTACATGCCTCTCAAGTTTACTTCACTACGAGGAACATCCTTATTTTCAGTCTTAAAAGCTCCATGTTCGTCATTGTTCCATATTGAAAGGGCCTGTCTCACATTCTGTTAAGAATTTTTTAATTGATATCTGTGGCAAATAATCATATTAATTCATAAAAAAATAATTTTTATAAGTGTAAAGTAACTAATTTGAACCATTGTGAGAGCTTACTAGTTGAAGTTGTTAGCAAGCTGTTATAAGTGTTCCATATTTTGCCCATTTGTTCCACATTATGAGAGGTAGTGCTGTGTATTCAGAAGACAGAAGGTGGTTGAGAGCTATGACTTCAGTGATCATGTGATATACTGCCATATGATTCTCTGCTTACACATGTGTCAGTTATATAATTAAAATAGTACTGTTTTAAACAGTAGCTAGCCATAGAGATAATCTACATGTTAGTCGACACACGGTCTTCATTAGCTGGAGCCATGACAGAAAGTGGTATGAAAGCATCCAGCCTGGTTTCCATGTGTCTTTGTTACTGCACAAGTTTTGAGGGATTTCAGTGGCAGAGAAGAAGCCATGACATTGCATGGTGTGACAGTACGACATAATAGCAACAGTGCTTTAATTTTTTTATTCCACTTGAAAGATCTGTTACTTGCAGCCACACAAACACCAATAGGAAAAGATGAAAACACAGTACAATCCAAATAAAAGTTACCACTAAACCAACAGGTGCTGTTAGAGGAAAACTTTGAAATCATTTGATGGCTAGATTTCTAATGGTTTGTACACTGGCAGCCTACTACAGTATAAAGTAACAATGCTAAAAGTTTTAAAAGCCAGTCCTGCAAATTATAAAAACATTGTAGAGTGTGAATTTCTTGGGTTGTCTAGCTAGCAGAAGGATACCACCTCAACCCATCAAGATCTTCCAAATCCCCTTTACAGGTCATAAACTGAGATAAATTAAACTAAAAGATGTTCAATGCAAATGGAAAAAAAGGTGGGGAAGAAAAATTGGATAGCTAGACAAAGTAATATATGTCACACTACTAGAATTAATGGTCTAATGAGGATCTTTTTTTTTTTAATTTGTACCTAGTGATGACAGCTACTTCTCCATCACTCTTTCCCCTAGTCAGCAGTGTGGGGCTACAGTTATAAGCCTGTCTCCCCTATAAATGATGTGCAGAGGATATGGGCTTAGCAACCAGTATTGGTACTTCTCACCTGTCAATGGCTCTCCTTCATTAATGACACTTGCAACAAAAAACAGTAAACGTCCGGGACCAAGCCTGCCATAGAACAAGTGTGATAAAGAGACAAATCTTAATAAAAATAAAAAAACAAAGCCAATAATAATAAAATACCTGCCAGAAGTATTGTCAACAAGAATGCCACATACCCGTTGGTGTGTGACACTGACTCCCTCTTCATCACCAGGCTCAAGGCTCAAATGGGATGATATACAACTGACTTAGACACCCAGAGCTGTCATATGATACAAAATTATAATATTCAACATCAATACAAACAGCTTTCATGAGCCATGTGTGATACACATTAACACATCATTCTCAATATCACATGGGTACACCTCATAGAAATTTTATGCATCTGTTTCACAGTTATATAGTGTGACACTGTGGTACACACAGGATTACTGGTTTGTATAGAACCACTAAAACTACAAATGTGTTTGGTACTACACAGGTGCTAGCATGTCCTGTATGACGGACAGCTGAAAGGGGTATGATATAATTTGCAAATGAGGAATGACTGACATGCATGCCATTTTGCTGATGGCAACACTCTAGAATGAGTGAAAGATATGAAAATGACTGTTGGGGCATGCAGTCTCTGACAGTCTGCTTGGTCAGACAGTTAGCCTCCAGGGCTGAATCCCATAGTGGTATGAATTATATAAAACATCAAAAGATTTATTTATTTATATGGAAACAACAGTCTTTGAGGTTGAATAGGCAATGTCTGAAAGTTTCCTATGTTATTATTTATCACATCCATGATTATTCTTTCCATGGATTTGCATAGGAGACAATTCAGAGTTGTTAGCAGCATTAGCTTAGACTTTTATAAGTTCACTGGTATACACTAGCAATCAGTACAGTAAAGTATTTAGAGTCTTGCCACTACAGCTCCCACTCTTTGCTTCCCTTATCTACATGGCACTGAGGGTCTACACTCAGTGTAAATTTATGCAACTTTGATCTGCTCATTTAAGATGGATTTAAAGACAGCTACACATCTACTTTGTTTCATATGGAGTGGAATCTTATTCCATAACTAAGAAATTGTTTAAGGGATATCTTTTCCCACCCACATGTTCAGTTTATATTATGATGTAGACTTGGGTTACTAGATCAGATATTTGTGGTGTCACTTTACAGCCTTGCAGGCCAGGCAAAGAAGTCTGTAAGAAAGTACAGAGAGCTAAAGCTTTTAGATGCTGTCTGTAACTCAGGGAGCCCAAAGCCGAGATTTTTTGGTGACAAAGCATTGTACTTTTTCTAGTGGACTGATACAAGCTAAAATGGAATTGTATTGTAATATGTGTCTAATACTAGAATATATGAAAGGGACAATAACTTATTTGTACCTAGAAGATAAGCCTTTGGTAATTAATAAGGCTAATGAAAAGGATTTTCAAACAATAGTTGAAAATGGTACTTTAAAGGCTAGTTCATTGTTAAGTGATGTGCTCAAGTCTCAAATGACAATATCTGTTTTAAGGGGGTGTGATTTATATGGTAGATACAGGGATGCTCTTGTTTCAAATAAAGAGTACAGTATTGCATTTCTTTGTGTTAAGCTTCAGGACATGGTCCTGACATTATGAGTTTGCACAGGTTAGGCCCACTTGGAAGGTATAAGAATCATCTGAAGAGTTGATAATAGCACCGAGTTTGCAGTCATCAGCAAACTCGGTCAGTCAGAGACCCTTATAGTCTATTTTGAGGTCAGTAAAATATAGGCTAAAGAGTAACAGCTCCAGGACAGAGCCTCAGGGATGCCACTATTGATGAGCCTTTTGGAGGGAAGTGTGCCATCAATCATAATTAAATGGGTTCTGTCTTTAGGACAATTTGTTTTCCAGTGAGTTGCATAAAGGTTTATAATTAAATGGATCAGTTTCTGAATAATGCTAGAAATTGGCTAAATATGTGTTAATGTTAAGTAGCCAGGATCTGCCTTTTACAAAGCTGGACTGGTTACGGTGATGGGATTGTAAGCTACCAGTATCCCTGTTAATGAGTTCCACAATTATATGTTCCATTATTTTACATATAAAGCATTCCCATGGTTGGTGATAGAGCCACCTTTGTGGAGGGATACCACAAACACAGTATATGACTGTAAGACTGTATAATTCTAAAAGCTGTTGTCTATCTTATTAATACTGTAATAACTGACATGAAGTATTCAGTTGTGCTCATTAATAATATAATTCAAATATGCATAACTATTTCACTAGAAATGATACAAATGAAAGAAAAAATAATTTTGCACATTTTTAATACATAGGAAAGTAACTGACAAAGCAAAATATTTAAATGTTTTACGCCAATGGTTTAGTTGAAGGGATACCTCCTTTCATGAAAAATGTTCTTGGGCAGCAGAGTCCCTAACCGAAACAAAAGCATAAACTCATTTTATTGTTTGTTGAGGGGAAATCTCTTGGGAAGCAAGAAATATGCCGACCTACTGCATGCTACTTGTTGGGGACACAGTGAACATTAGGACAGGGAACATGTCGGGTTTAAAGGACTCTTCATTTATCTGAGCAGGATGGTGTCACAAGTCATGCCTCTTGGCCCGTCCCTGAGAGGAACAAATGGGCTCCAGAGCTCCTGCCTCCTGGAGAAACAAACAAAATGACTGGGCAGACAGAAGGGTGATTTGATGGATACCAGGGATTGGGGAGTTAAAAAAAAAACTGATTTTATGATTGCTGACAAAACTGTTTATGTTGCATTAAAAAATAAAAATAAAACTGGGAGAAGGATTGTAATGTTGCTACTCAATACAGAGTCCTGCATCTGGATGTGATTCCTAGTCGTATGAGATATGCATTAGGCATGTTACATGCTATTGTTAAATCACCAGACCAGTGACCAGAGATAATACCATCTCAAGAGGTATGTAAAAGGAGATAGAAATCTTTTATGACAGAAAGTCAATTGATCACTATCGTGATCAGGTGCGTACCCTGTCAGAAAAAACAAGGGATCATTCTGACTGAACTAGGACATGGAAGCTTTTTTATCTATTGACTTAATTAGATAAGTGTTTTGTTGCCTTCATCAAAGTCAAATGAACAGAGTGTACCTAGTCATAAAGGGATTATGCTGTGAGACAAATGTTTGTATGTTAAATATTCATATTTGGCAGAATTTATATTACTTGATCACAGTCAAATGGCAAGAGGAGAAAATGATTCACAAAGCTTTATTTTATATTATTTTATTTATGTAATATTTGACTGGGGTAGTGGAATGCTTCATAAGGCTCTGTTTCAGGTACTGCATGGGGAAAGCAACACACTAGAGAGAATAACTACCATACACAACAATACATGCAACAAAGTACAAGAGACTGACAACAATATACGGTAGTAAATATCGCAAAATACATAGAGTGAGAGTCACAAGAGTATATGGTGGAAAATACAATAACTGCAGTACAATCTGGAATGTGCTATATATAGTAGTATGCAAAGGAGTTAAAGCGTGTAAGTGGTTAGTCTGAAATTGTAAGTTCAGTCATCTTTGGCCATACAATTAATGCTCACTGGAGAGAGGGAACAGCTTTTGTATGAAAGGTAATGAATAATTCCTAGGAAATAATTTAGGTATATTTTACTTTTAGACATTTTTCCTGTTCATGGGTTCATAGGTAGTTACTAGATAAGCATTTCAAGAAACTAGGAAGGAGCCTACCCCAGTTTACCTGTTGTTGACATAGCACTGTCTGGGCCAAGTGGGTAACCATTTGCAATGTCAGGGCCCGCTAGAATGAAGATTGAATAGCTGAAAGATCAGACTTACATATACCAAGTCCAAGATGCCATTTCTCAGAATATTCCCTTTTCTCCAAAGCATGGGGATTTTGGAGTTAGTATACACAAGTTTGGGGGTACACGAGGGGCTTGCTCCCTCCTTGCAAAAAGAAGGTTAAAGGAGAAGAGTGATTTTCGAGATTTACTCTTCTTTTGTGTCTTCAGTTCATTAACAGCTCATAGCCTCAATCCTCTGCCCTAATTGCTGCACATTTAATAATCAAACAAGGAGCACCCTGCTAGAAAAAGCTTATTCTGGGGGGCAGTTTGTATTTGAAAGGAGCTGAGACGTGACCAGAAAGCTTAAGAATTAGGTATTTTATTTTCAGTCTCTGTCACTTGTTCATTCAAATGGTTATGTTTGTAAGAAGTCAGTTATCAGAGAAATCTTGTGTATGAAAGGGGCCAAAATACCTTCCAGAAAAATAAACATTTTATTTTCAGGCAGTTTCTGTTTCATATTACTGTTATAGTAGGAATACATTACCAAAAAAGAGTTTTTCTTGAGGGAACATTGTGTGTGTCACAAGGACCTGAAATACTTTCCAAAAATAAGTCTTTTATATTTTATGCTCAGATAGTTTCTGTAATTTCTTTATAAGAAGGGCACACAAAGACACTGGAACACAGACATCTGTCTCTGAGGTGTAGTCCAAGCTGCATTTTTTCCACACTAACATCTTTCATTTTTTTTTTTTTTTAGCCAATTGGAAATAAATGATGTACTTCTCTTTCCTGGATATTTAAGTACTATCTGACATCAGTAACTTAATAACTCCTGATGAAGGGCTCATGTCAGCTCGAAAGCTTGAGTAATTGTAAAATCTATGTTGGTCCAGTAAAAGGTACTACATCACATCTACGTTCCATTGTCTTTGTGTTTTCTTTTATTAGACCAACATGGCATTTCTTTTATTTTTATAGGAAGGAGTCATGGTGGTAATTTTTGTGTATGAAAACTGAAATACTCTCAGAAACAAATAAGTTACCCATATTTTATTCTTGGGATGGTTTTATCACTTATTCATAGCCAGAGAAGTGGCACTTTTTCAAAGGGCTTTATTTAGTCAGTAGGAAAGGCAATTTGTGTATTAAAGGAGCTGAATTAGTCACATAAAATACATATCTTACATATTTTGCTTTCAGACAATATCTGCAACTTTGCTTTGGAAACAGAGCTGGATCATAGTGAAATGGGGATCTAGGCAGGGTTATGCACCCCTACTGCAGCTATTCCAGTGTCCCATTACCAGGCTGTCTTTCCCCAATTACCATAAACACTATTCATACCTGTCACAGTGCATACACTCTTCTTGATTACTTTTACAATGATTACAAGCATTTGGATTTATAAAACTTTTATTTCAAATTTTTTCAAAAATACTGGTGGCCATTTGCAAAATAAATTTCACATTGAAAACAGTATTAGTATGAGCAGCAGTAAACATTTCTTCCCTTGAAATTCACATTAATTGAAAATGCATTGAAACTCACATTCTTTGAAAATGTATCTGGCCAGTGGTGGATTAAGTGCACCTTGGGCCCTGGGCTATTTGCAAACCATGAGCCCCTGCATACATTTTTAGGACCATGCATAAATATATGTGTTTTTTGATTCACCTTCCTGATTGTTTTATTTCTTGCCTGTTTTAAATTATATTTTTGTTTGATACAGCAACATTTGTTTGAGTGCATTTTAAAAAAAAGAAGTTATGTTCTTACCATAACGTTCCATGTGAGTTGTTCTTCTCACCTTTGTTCTTACACGTGGGTTTGGAGACGATCCATCGGCTCTGAGTCGGCTGCTTTCCAAGCTCTAGATCTCTTAGAAGCTCAAGACACAGTCCCTATCCCATGATGCTCTGCTGCCAAACCCCAGATCTAGTTTGCTGAAAACCAAAAAGAAACACAACTAAGCAACCCAATATAACAAAGTAACTATTTACAATTAGTTAAAAGATAACCTGGCTGACAAGAGGATACTAGTAAGATCAAATAGACCACCAGTCATACCCATTCTTCCAGAACATGGAGGGGGAAGGTGGGAGGGAGTGTAAGAACAAAGGCGAGATGAACAACTGACATGGAACGTTATGGTAAGTACATAACTTCTTTATGTGAAGTTGTTCAATCTTGCTGTTTGTTCTTAAACGTGGGTAGCGTCCCAAGCACCCTAATCCTGGGCGGCTCATGGAAGTACATTCCTGAGAATGGTGGAACCAAAGGAAGCCCTGTCCTTGGAGGCCCTGTCCATTTTGTAATGAGTAATAAATGTATGAGGTTTGGAACAAGTAGCAGCTGCACAAATGGTGTCCAAAGGTAAACGAGCTGCATGAGCTAAGGACGTAGAAACAGCCCTGGTAGAATGAGTTTTCACTTCACTTTCTAAAGGTTGATGGGATGAACAATATGCAAACTTTGTACAATGAGAAAGCCATTTGGACAAAGTAACTTTGGATACCGAAAGGCCCTTCTTATTGTCTGCATGGGAAACAAATAGTTGATCTGATTTTCTGAATCCTTTTGTTCTGTCCAAATAAAATCTCAGTTGTCTATGAACATCAAGTTTATGCAACATGTATTCCAATTTATTGGCATGATGCCTGAAAAAAGTGGGAAGTTCAATGGATTGGTTCAAGTTTGCTTCGGAACAGACCTTTGGGAGAAAGGATGGATTTGTTCTTAGAGGCACCCTGTCGGGGTGAAAGACCAAATATGGGGGCCTAACAGTGAGTGCTTGAAGCTCAGAAACTATATGCGCTGAAGTAATGGCCACTAAGAAAATTGTCTTCCAAGAAAGGAACTTCAACAGACAAGAAGATGTGGGCTCAAAAGGGGGAAGCATGAGTTGAGACAGCAACAAATTTAGATTCCAGGGAGTAAGCGGATGTCTGATAGGGGGTTGAAGGTGATGAGTCCCTCTCAAAAAGGCTTTACATAATCTGTGGGACATAATGTTAGAACCTCCACATCCCACATGGAAGTTAAATATGGCAGCCAATTGAACCCTTATAGTAGTGGCTGCCGCTCCACCGTGGAAAAGTGAAGTCAAAAATTCCAGAATGTTATGAATAGGGGAGATAAAGGGATCAATACCATGTTGAGAAGCCCAGTGACCAAATTGTTTCCATTTACTGTTATATAGTTTCCTGGTGGAGACTTTATGTGAGGAAACCAGAATATGCTGAACCATGGGAGACAAATCATGAGACCTGGCTAGGTTGGGAAGTGGAGCACCCAAGCTGCCAGTTTGAGGGATACAAGAGAGGGGTGAAGAACTCCCGACGAATGAGTCAGAAGGTCTGGCACTGGGTCCAGAACCCAAGGTTCTTCCACTTGGTATTGTTGAAGGAAGGGGAACCATATCTGCTGAGGCCAAAACCGGGCTATCAGAATAACAGTCCTTCCCAGGCTTTTGGCTTTCTGCAAAAATTTGGGGATCAGCAGGGATGGAGGAAAGGCATATAGGAGACCCGAGGGCCAATCATGTATGAGTGCATCCCTTGGGATGTCCCCCTGTGGAGGGTATAGAGCAAAGTAGCTTCTGCATTTGACATTCATTGGGGATGCAAAAAGGTCGCAGGAAGGCTGGCCCCATTTGCGGAATATCCTTTCCGCCACTCGTTCTTTGAGGGACCACTCGTGATGCAATAGAATGGCTCTGCTCAATTTGTCCGCTATCATGTTGGATGACCCCGGGATGTGCATTGCTATCAGGAAGCGCCCAGTGGATACAGCCCACTGCCAAATTCTCAGGGCCTCTCGGCATAAGGGGTAAGATCTGGTTCCCCCTTGCTTGTTGATGTACCAGACTACCAACATGTTGTCTGTCTGTATTGCAATCATCTCTTGAGGTAGAGAGTTGTGAGTGTTGCAATGCTAGGAACACCGCTCTCAATTCCAAGACATTGATGTGCAAACTGGATTCTATCTCTGACCAAGTACCTTGGACAATTCTTCTCTGACACAGCCCTCCCACCCTATCAGGGAAGCATCCATGGTCACTGTGACTGTTGGAGGGGGGAGTACAAATGGACGACCTACAGTAATTTGGTGGCTGTTCAACCACCAAAGGGGGTCCTTTTTCCAAGTATTTGTCAGCAGAATCTCATGTGACATTGGAAGTTGTTGATAAGACCACTGTGTGAAGAGTAACCATTGGAGTATCCTCATGTGCATGCGCCCCAGAGGAACCACTATGAGAGTCGCTGCCATGGTGCCTAACAGCTTCAGAACTTGGAATGCAGGGACTTTCTTTTCCATCAACAAAAGGGATACTTGGTTTCGTAAAGAGATTACTCGTTCTTGAGGCAATCTGACCAGGGCGGTGGTGGTGTCTAGATCTGCTCCTATAAAGGAAATATGCTATGACAGCGATAAAGCAGATTTTTCAAAATTTAAGGTTATGCCCAACTGAGAGCACAGGTTGATAGTGTAATCCCTGGCATTAATCAGTTGATGCCTGGTGGTGGCGGTGAGGAGCCAGTCATCGAGATATGGAAACACCTGGAATCCTAAACGTCTCAGGTGAGCCGTGACAACTGCCATGCATTTGGTGAATACTCTGGGGGCTGTGGTGAGACCAAAGGGCAGAGCTCGGAATTGGTAGTGACTGGCCCCCAGCCGGAAACGCAAGTGATCTCTGGATGGCCTGGCCATTTTTATTTGGTAGTATGCATCCTTGAGATCTATCGAGCACATCCAATCACCCATTTCGAGAAATGGGATTATCGACTGAAGCGTGACCATCCGGAACTTTTCCTTTTTGACAAAGAAGTTGAGATTGCTGAGGTCTAAGATGGGCCTCCAGTCCCCTGTTTTCTTTGGAACTAAAAAGAACCTGGAGTAAGTTCTGGATCCTATTTGGTCCACCGGGACTGGCTGGATGACTCTGTTTTCCAACAGCCTCTGAATTTCTACTGCTGCTAGACTCCGCAGACTGGGTGGAACATCTGGGAGTCTTGTCTGAATGGAAGGGAATTCTGAAAAGGGAATGATGTAGCCTCTGGTGATTATGCTTTTCACCCAGGAATCTGATGTAATTCCTAGCCAGGCATCTGGGTATAAAGCTAAGCGACCCCCAACTTCCTCCAGAGTAGGACTGTCGAGTCTCCTCTCAGGAGCGCTGATAGGGTTTGCCAGGGAACTTCTCCCTGCCACCCTGGTTCTGTGGACACCCTCTGCCCTTGGGCGGCATCTACCATTATACCCTCCTCCTCTGCCCCTGGAGGGGGTTTCACTACATGTGTTTTGGAAAGCTCCTTGGGACTTTTGGAACCACATTTTTCCACTTCTCTGCCCTTTGGGGTATGGTCTAGTGGGGGTGGAAAAATGGACTCCTATGGCAGATAGAGTCTTTCCTTCCTGCTCACACCTAATGAGTGTCTCCTTGACTTTGGGCCCAAACAAGGAAGAGCCATCAAATGGGGTATTCACAAAGGAAGACTTGAAGGCCTCTGCAAAGGAGCAAAAGTGCATCCAGCATTGTCTCCGCAGAGCTATCACTGAACCCGCTGCCTGGCTCGATCCCTCAGCTGCATAAGAAATGAGCCACATAGACGAGTTTACAATGGGATTAAGGGTGTTAAACTGTGCCATCACTTTCTGGGAGACAGCATCACCTGTGTTGCCCTGTAGAGTATCTCCAAGCTCTTTTAAGAGATCTCATTGAAGACGGGTAAAATGGGTTAAATAGTTAAGCGATCTCATTGCAAATGTCGTAGAACTAAAGATGTGTTTCCCAAATCTGTCCATCGTCCTGGAATCTCTATTAGGAGGATGGACAGAGGAAGAGGTGTCTGACATCTCTTTCTTGGTGGCTGCCACCACCACCATGGCATTAACGGGAACCCCTCTTGTGAAAAATGACTTATCCTGAGGGCAGGTGATAAATTTATTGGGCCTCTGAGGGACCGGTTCCATAGAATCAGGAGACTCCCATGCCTTTCAAGCGAGCAAGTCCATTAATTCATCGAAAGGCGGAGTAACCCAGGAGGTGGAGGGCTGAGACCCAAAAGCCTTCAGGAGCACCGACTCATCCTCAGTAGGGGTAAGGGACTGCCAGTATTTCAAGGATGTCTGCAAAAGAGACATCCTCAGAGGAGGACCGTGGGGACCCTTCTGATTCCTCCAAGTCGGTGTCTGATGTTACGGATTCCTGGGGGAAATCTAAATGACTCCTCTTACACAGTCTTTTCCTGGGAACTTCATCAGTGGGGGTGTCTGGTGAAGTCTCGGTCAAGCAGGGGTCACCCAATGGGGTTGCCTGAGGCTCTGGGTCTCGACGCTTAGTGGGAACCTGTGGTGTAGAGATACAGTGTGGCCCTTTAGGGGAGGAAGAGGAAGGAACTGAAGAAGTGAGGGTCTTAGCAGGCATGACCTTCCTCATGGCATCGAAGACATCGGTTTCCCGACCCGAGGAGTCTGCCAGTTATGAAGAAGACAGCAGCCTCCCAGGGACTGAGACCACGGGCTCTGAACCAGAGGATGGAACTGAGCTCATCTGCGCCGAAGCCCCGAGAGGGACAGTCGGAATCGAAGCGTTGGTTCGACTCCCCCCAGGAGCCGGTAAGAGAGTGTTGGCTCTGAGACTCTTTGATTGGAACTGAAGAAGTCAAGGTCAAAGGAGCTGAGAGCAGTGGAACAGGCCTCTGCTCTGAGGGTTCCACCACTATCGGATCCTCTCTTTCCAGCTCCGAAGGCTCGACTGGCCTCGGAGGAGGAGCAGAACTCGTGGAAGGAGGAGTCATAGGCTTCAAAGCCAACTGGGTCAAAGCAGCAAGCAATTTGGACAGGGTTGGGTTCACCAAAAGTCTCTGTACCATTTGGTCCACATCGATGTCAGAAAGGGCACCGGAAGAACGGGTCGAAGGAGCCGAAGAAGCCACTGACTTAAGGATCAGAGATTTCAAAACCTCCGACACTGGTTCCAACACAATGACTTGGCTCCGAGGTAAGATCTCGGTGCATGGCTCCGAAGGCTGTGGAGCCAGAAACCAAGTCTTGCCAGAGGTGCTTGGAGCCGAAGACACCTTAGACGACTTCGACCCCTTCTAGGACTTGGAGGTCTGGTCAGTCTTGTCCAATATATCCTGGAAGTTTGATTTCAACAGTCCTCTATCTACCAATTTCCTTCTCCTCTCTAATAACACCCTGCCACTGAAGGAATGGCAGATAGAGCAAGCCTCCTGTAACTGTAGCAGACCCAAACAATAAACACAAGAACTATGATTATCCGTGATGGACATCTTTTGTCCACAGTCATACTTTTTGAAACCAGATTTTTGCTTTTCTGACATTATGAAAAAATTGTTCCAATAACACCACAAAACCCACTTAGAAGTTCAGATCCCTGAACTGCAATAACTATAGAAAGAAAAACAAATGCTCAATACAGACTATAAGGGTATTAAATTTGACAGAGCCCTGTCAAAAAGAGTAAATCAAAAAAGGCTAAAGGCCTAGGTGCAAACTGCTCTGAACTAAAAACAAAATACTAGCTTAGATTACCTACTCTAATACCACCAAAAAGGAAGGAAAAAGTGAAGCCTCACTAAATATCAGATCCCTGATAGATATTAAAGTCTAAATATACAAATATATAATAAAAAAAGAATACTGGCCCGAGCTTCTTCAGAAGATCGTGTGATCCGTTGCAGCGGCAAACTAGATCTGGGGTTTGGCAGCAGAGCATCATGGGATAGGGACTGTGTCTCGAGCTTTTAAGAGATCTAGAGCTTGGAAAGCAGCCGACTCAGAGCCGATGGATCGGCTCTGAACCCACGTGTAAGAACAAACAGCGAGATTGAACAACTTCACATTGATAGTTTTGAACATTTTTCCAGCAAGTAGTGAAATAAAATGTATGAATCAATAATGACAAATGTACTCATTTCATAACTTCTCATCCATGAAAGGCCACTCAAACTGCAGTTATTATAATACACCAACATTCATATTCAATAATTATGGCCACATTGTCATGGCCATTTTTATCAGAATCAGATATGATTTGTACACAATTGATAAAATATTTCAATTTGCTTTACACAAATGCACACTAGTCCTGCAAAGGCAGTCTAATGACTTTTTAGCAGTATCAGAGTAGCAGCATCTTTCCTTTTTAGCTACAGACATCCCCCAAACCCTGTAATTATAGCTACAGTGTTGACTGCTCCTTCTGAGATGTCTTTGTAAAAATAATAATAATAATAACTATAATGACCATATTCACATACTTCAAATTTATTTCACACAAACACATACTAGCCAAAGTATTCCAACTTACTACACACACACAGCCAGCTTAAGATTGTTTAAAATGACCAGATGATAAGAGCATAAAGTAATTTCATCCACGGTGAGATTCTGTCCCCAGGAGCAGTTATAGCTACTTTGTTGACTGTGTACACTCATCATAGCTATGAAGAAATACATTATGTGAACTTTATCAGCAGCTTTGGATGAACTATATGAAATTGTTTAAATATTGCTAGCATCAAACCATAAAATCTAGAGGTGCATAGCACAGTTTACATAGAAGAGTATTTATGACAACACAATAAACAATAATAATCTGATAACATACACTAAGTCAGTATGGATTGTGTTTGCAAGGTAAAAGACACCTGAATATTTCTACATTAAATAGAACTATTACTAATGTACAGGTTGCTGCTAGCAAATGACAAACAATATTGCCTTTCAGTGCTTTATCTATAAATGCAGTGCCTGCTGCCCTTGAAGACTAAATTGCCTATGTTACATTAAAAATATGTGCTGGTGATATTGGTGTAACATTTCCTGAACTAGATCAGCTATGTATTATGGAATGGCTGGTAAAAAA
The DNA here is from genome assembly GCF_019279795.1 of Protopterus annectens. Classification (NCBI taxonomy): domain Eukaryota; kingdom Metazoa; phylum Chordata; order Ceratodontiformes; family Protopteridae; genus Protopterus; species Protopterus annectens. Next base: position 249,656,597 of record NC_056750.1, read on the forward strand.
ACAGATTCACACCTACTAGGTATACAGTCCTGGAGACCATTAGCCTAAATTCTCAATTGCTCCAAAACACTGTCTGGTTAAGAGACTTGCTGACTGTCACATAGTAGGCATATGAAGAGGGGGAGATTCAAACCCTGCACTCTACCACAGGAAGCAGCTCAAAGCTTTGGTCCTCAGCGCCAACTGCTAGACTAACAGTTGTTAACTAAATGCAGAAATCCTTTACAGTTCAATCCTGTAGAGAGGACATAGCTGGCCTTAGACATAGGCCAACTAGGCAGCTGCCTAGGGTGCTGCTCTAGCAGGGGCACTTTTTTAGTATTTATTTGGTGTAGGTAGACTAGGATGAGGGTGCTGGGGGGGTGGGCACTGAGGAACCCTTTTGCCTACGGTACCAGTTGACCTAAGGCTGCTCCTGAGAGAGGATTGTACCACACTAATATGTAACAATGACTACATCAGGGATGTTGAAGATCTGATCATCACTCCAAATAATGCAGACTATATGACTCGACAAATGTCAACCCCTTTGTAGTTGCTGGAGGCTGTAAAAAAGGTACGGCAAAATATATTACTAAAATGTAACATGTTTAGACTACTAAAATACAGCATGTTTAGACTGTATTACACCATCCAGATCAATTAATGAAATAATGTATTATTTAATGCAATAAATAAAGCAAAATAATTACAGGCAATATAAATGCTTTTGATCAATAATCCAGAAGTCATACAAAAAAAAAAAAAAGAAGTATTACTGCATATAGCATACTGTTTTTTGGGGGGAGTTACATGCTTGCAGGACAGCGACATTTAACTACATTTAATATTTGAGCCCCCCACCATGTCTTCTTTCATCAAAAATAGCTATTCCCTCTGACATATCTCAGCACAGGTTTGACCTATACGAATGGCTAATAATGCTGTATTGTTGCAGCTTACACCACCAAAATCACTAGATCAGGATCATGGAAAATGGGGGCCCTATGCAGGGTAATGAGTTAGGCCCTCACTAGCCAAACCAATATTTCATTACTTGGCTGTCTCTCCTTAATTAACAAAAACATTGTTTAAAGCCATTAGTGTACATACTATTTTCTTTACTTTTACAATTACCACAGAGGTTTGGATTTCATTTGAAACTTTTATTTCAAATTTTACAGAAAAAAAACACCCCAAAACATTTTCTAAACAAAACATTCACAATGAAAACAGATTAAGTATGAGAAATAGTAAAATTATTTTCCCTTGAAACTCACATTTAGTGAAAATGCATTTGGCGCCCCATTAAGCTTCAAGAGACATGGTGAGATTCATACAAACTTAGCATATAGTGAAATACTAATTAGTGTCTATGTGAAGGGTGCAATAATTCAGAACACAAATGTAAAAATTATTTGCTAATAGCCTGAAGATAGAGTCACATAGAAGAAAAATGAAGGCTGAGGAAATAAAACTATTTACTGCAGGAATCAGCTTTTTAACAGCTCAATGTGTTAACTCATCTTCCCCAAGTATTAGACTAACTGTTGTAGTCCAAACAGTGCATTTCACACCTGTGTGCCTGCAAAAACAAAAAAAACAGGCTAAATTAAAATGTATTCATAGTTAAAATAACATTAAACTCAGACTTCATGCTGCTCAATTTATTTTCAGCTACATAATAAACATACTGTCAACATTAAGGAAACTAAAGATCATATCCAAACAGTGTGTCTCATGATGATGCTCCTGTTTACCACTATCAGTTTCCTTCAACACCATAAGTACTGTGGTTCATAGGTAGTTACTAAGCTTGCAGTCCAGTGATCCATAGAGGAGCCTAGCCCAAATTTCCTGTTTTCTCAAAGCACTGTCTGATTAACTGAGTTGCTAAAGGGCAGGGCATAAATGTGAGGCATAAAGTTGTTCTGCAAAACTAGAAACAGATAAGAGCAGTCTACTCAACTCTAAATTATGTTAACAAAATATCAGGTTTTGCATCAACATGTATTTTGTGAACCACAAAGTGGGAAACTGTAATGACTGATAGTCACTGTAATCCTCCATGATTTACAAATGGAAAAAAAGAGGTTTTTGAAGAATATTAAGGCTCTTGTCTCCTGTACCAGGATTTGACTCTAAGCAAGTCACTTAACATAGTGGGTCATTTACACACACACACACACACACACACACACACACACACACACACACACACACACACACACACACACTTATTAAATGCATCTGTGAAATTCGACAGGAACTTGCAAAATACATCTATGCTGCTGCATAGTTCACTGCATAAAACAGGTTCATTTGCTAGTAAAAAGAAATTAAACACACCTGCATCCTGCTGCTAGTAAAAAGCAACCCAGCCAGTACATCATACACACCCATTATTAAATGCACTTGCAAAAAAAAAAAAAAAATCAAAAACGTTCAATTGCTAGAAAAATGAAATTCAACGCACCTGAATTTGGATGCTAGCAAAACGAAAATCAACCAGAGATGCGCCACTTTCCAATCCCTGTTGGGTTCAGTCTACCCATTTGGTTTGACCCATCTGGTTGAGCTGCAGAAAAAGTTTTGTTGCCTTTATAATACTCAAAAAAAAATTCCTGTTTACTAATGTAAGCACTGCATTCAAATCACATACCAATTCTTGAAAGTCTCTCATTTGCTCTGCGAACCAGCTCCATTCTCTTTTGGTGGCTGATACTTTTAGCCAAGAATGAAGGTAGGACACAAAGCAGGAAATCATCTTCTGTAAGAGCTGGACACCACACACCAGACAGCAGGTAAACTGAGCAGTGTGTGTGTGTTTTAATTAATGATAAACTTTTCTTTCTTATGATGTATGATGCCCCACTCAACCAGCACTCAGCCCTTGGCAGCTGCCTGTGCTGGGTCCATCCCTGCTTGGAAATATACCTCATTGCTATGTTTATTCATCGTCACAGGCAGGATACCCTGTTAGAAATTGGTTATTTTGATACAGAGCACATTAGGAAGAAGGTGGAATAGTTGTGTATATTTCTGCAGTTTCTGTCACTTTTTTACAGTCAAGGGAGAGGTACTCTCTTAGCAAGTGACTGTTATGGGATGGTACAATGCCAGCTATTTGTAAAAGGAATTGAAATTATTTTTCTCTGGTTCAAAAAGAGAACACAATGTATCACTGGCTTCAAAAGTCATTTTATCATCATAGTTTCAGAGAATGTCCATACAGCTTTTCCCAATAAAATGTTAATAGCTGTACCTACCAGGAAGAAGTACAGAACTAACTCAAAAACAACCCACCCTGGTGGAATTACATCATCAATAGGTTGTATAACAGAAGGAAAAAAAATCATGGAAAAAATTAAGAGGGGCAGCACCCAGCAGGATAAAAGCACTCTCATAAAACTAAACAAACTACTCAGAGGAAAATAAAGTCTATCAAAGTCAAATTTGAGGTAAATTGGTCTCCCAGGCCAAGGACAACAATAAGGCATTCTTTAGCTATGTCCACAGTCTCAAAGGCAATACACAAGTGTGTGCAGAGCTCATTGTTAATGGAGCCACCTATACTGAGCCAGAAGATACATACAGCTAACCTATTGGCCGACAAATTCAGATCCAACTTTATCTCTTTCCTCACCCACCAACCTTTCCTATCACTAGGAAACAGGACCTCAATGCTGTCTCTAAAGCCAAGAATGCTGCATCAATAGGTGCAGACAATATCCCAGGATGCCTTCTAAATAGCATGAAACATGACCTCTGGAACTGCAATTTAAATGTAGCCTCCAAACAGGCTTTGTGCCTCATTAATGGAGAAAATCAACAGTCATCCCTTTGCACAGAGGAGGGCCATCTTATAGACCCTGGAAACCACAGACTCTTAAATCACACTAGTCTCATATGCAAAACCATGGAAAGAAATATCATGGAAATAATCAATAATGACCTAAGAAACCTTCAGTCACTGAATCCAACCCAATTTGGTTTTGTCAACCTGATGATTTTATTTGAGAAGGTCACCAAAGCAATGGATGAGGGCTAAATGGTTCACACTGCCTACCTTGACCTGGCCAAGGCATTTGACACAATACCCAGCCAGGCATTGTTGATAAACTTACGAGGTTAGGTACAAACCCTTATGTCACCCAGTGGATAGCCAGTTGTCTCACAGACAGTACTCAGGATGTTAGAATTGGGAAGTCCACCTCTACAAAGAGGCCAGTTACAAGCAGAGTCCCTTAGGGATCAGTCCTGTGACCGCTCCTTTTTGGCATTTACTTCTCTGAAGTCAAGGCCATTATAAATGGCCTCTGGCTGACTAAATTTACAGATGGTTGCAAATTAAGAGCTGTCATTGAATCCCCCACTGATGCAAATGTCCTCCTAGAAGGGTTGACACAGACAAATAACTGGTGTTAGAGCCATGGACTAAAACTAAATGCCAAGAAATGCATAATAGTATCCTTTAGAAAGTCATCCACCCCTCTTAACTATCATATTAACAACACTCCCCTAAGAGTTGACCCACTAGTCAGGGACTTGGGGACACACATAGAAAGTAATCTAGCCTTTGGCCATCACATGTCTACAGTAGTGAGGAAATCAATCTATGTTGTGCAACTTATAAACAAAGGTATGGCATCTAGATCCAAGGAAGCCATTGTTCCACTGTATTTGGCATTCATCAGACCTATAACTGAGTACAAAGCCACCTTTTGTATGTACCTAACCATATCCAACAACTGGAATGTCCACAAAGGCTCCTCACTAAAAGAATACAGGGCATAAGTAACATGTCCTATGTAGACTTCCCCAGGGCCCTATCCCTGTATTTTGTCTCCTGCAGGCTGTTGAGGGGAGATCTGTGCCTGGCATACAAGGCATTGCAAGATCCCACTCTGATGGACCTCCTGCATATCTGCAAAACAAACAGCACCAGAATTACCCATTCTAAAGACTTAAACCTTGCCTGTGATATAAATAGGACCATTCTGTGGATACAGCTATGTATCCCAGAGACTACCCTTTTTCTGGAAAAGGCTCCCCATCCATGTGAATCAGAGTTCCTCTGTAACCCAATTCAAGCATAATTTGGACAACTGGATGGGGAACAGGAAACTCATCCCTGGTTCAGCACCCATGTCTCTAATTAGTTAATCTCCCAGGCTCCTGCTTGCAAATGTTTCATCTCCCAAGACCCTGCTTACAATTATCAAGGGTACCAGAATTCAGAGATTAGGGATGCTTAGGTAGGCTTAAACAGGCCATTGTGGTCTTCAGCCTAGTAAACATCTATGAACCTAATAGCTTCTGACATAAATTTTACAATAATATAAGATAATAGATTTGACTCCAGAATCTGAAAGAGAAAATGGTAACATACAAGAGTATGAATTTCAGAATTATTAATTCAGGGGATGTTTGACCTATATCACAAAAGTCATTGTAGTGATAGGTTTATTTATTTATTTATTTATTTAAATTTGTTGACCGGGAGTGTCCGACTGGACGTAGGTCCATTTTCAGCGGTGGCCCGGGGAGAAAAGTTCCATAGTTAAAATAAACAGAAAGTATTTACATTGGATTACATAGTGATTAACAATTTACATAGGAATTACTTACAACATATTTACAGATGAAGAACATAGTACATCAGTAGACAACTAGAATCTTTATCTGTGAAGTGCATACCAGACATTAACAAATGTTACAAGAAGAAGAAGTTTGTGCTGTATAATAAGTACTGGCTTATGAGCATCTGAGCTTGCTATAATCAAGGTAGTTAATGGAGTAGAAAGAAAGGTAGTGGTTGGATGGGGTGGATGATATTAGAGTGAGAGTTGCAAGGGCATAGCCAGCATGTTTTTAGTTGCACTTTTAGTAAAGTTTTGAAGTGGGTGCATGATGGTATGGAGGTAATTGTGGGTGGGAGTGAGTTCCATAATTTGGCTATGGCGCAAGAGAATAATGCTTCACCAGCAGAGTTATTGGCTTTAGTGATCTGCAAGTGATTTTTGCTGCTGGATCTTAGTGGTCTGGTGGTGCGATAGGGTTGGAGTAGATTCTGGAGGGATGGGACATTTAGTGGATGGTTTAATAGTTTGTGGGCGAGTGAGAGTTGATACCAGTGAAGGAGGTGGGGGAGTTCAAGCCAGCCCAGTTCAGCAAGTGAGAGACAGTGGTGACTAGGTGGGGTGCCCCTGTGGCGAATTTGGCGATTTTGTTGTAGCAGGTCTCTAGCTTGTTTAGATCACATTGCCTTAGGTTGGTATATATTGGAGAGGCATAAAGTAGGGTGGAGATAAGGTGGGAATTTGCTATTGAAATCTTTGCTGCTTTGGTGAGAAATTGCTTATTTCTGTATAACGCTCCTAGTTTTTTGTGGACTTTTTTATAGTCATGGATATGTGACTGTCAAATTTTAGTTTATTGTCTATTTCCACTCCCTGCAATTTGGTGTGTTCAGTTGGGTATATAGTGGTGTTGTCTTTTGCCATGATGTTAAAGTGAGAGTTGTTTTGAGTATGTTTGGTGGGTTGGAAGATGAGTAGTTTAGTTTTGTTTGGGTTGAGTATTAATCGGGCATTGGATAACCATGTTTCAACAGAGGAAAAGGCTTTCTGTGTGACTTTTTGCAGTTTTGGTAGGGACTGGGCTGAGCAAGATGATGGTCGAGTCATCTGCGTATTGTATGAGTGTGCCATGTTTGGTGGCAGAGGCTAGATTATTGGTGTAAACAGAGAAGAGTAGGGGTCCAAGGATGGATCCTTGGGGAACCCCTATGGAGCCAGGTAGTTGGGGAGATATGTAATTCTGCCATACAATGGATTGTTGGCGGTCAGACAGGTAACTCTGAAACCAGTTGGTGACCGATTGTGAGAAGGATAGGTTATTGAGGACAGAGATAAGTTGTTTGTGTGGGACCATGTCAAATGCTTTAGATAGGTCTAGGAAAGTAGAAGAGGAGAGATAGCCATTGTTTTTATGCTGAAGGATAGTGTTAGTAAAGGAGAGTAAGGCAGTGGTGGTGCTATGGTTTGGTCAGAAACCATGCTGAGTACTGGAAAGGAGGTTGTTAGTAAGGAGGTAGTCTGAGACCTGAGAGTGTATGCATCTCTCTAGTATTTTGGAGAGTGGAGAGAGAATAGCTATGGGGTGGTAACTGGTTAGTTCTGTGGAGGGTCCACCTTTGTGGAGGGGAATTATATGTGATACTTTCCACAGTGTGGGAATGTAACTTTCTGACAGAGATCGGTTAATCAAGATGGATACTGGGTAGGCCAGAGCATCAGCTGCGATTTGTAGGTATTCACTTGGGAGGCTGTCTGCTGCTAATTTGGTGGGTTTAAGTTTAGTTAAGAGTTTTTTTATGTTGGAGGTAGATACAGGAGAAAATGAGAAGGCAGTGGGGAGATTACTAGTTGAAGGTGTGGGTTGGAGGGGAGGGGGGGTTGTGTTGTTTAGCTAGTGATAGTATGGTTTGGGTGAAGTGTGTGTTGAATGAGGTAGCAATATTTTCTGAGGAGTGAGGGATGTTAGGAGGAGGGGTACTGACTTTACCTGGGTGGAGGATGGAGTTTATGGAGGACCAGAATTGTTTGGGGCTGTGTTGTGAGGAGTCTAGGGCAGACTGGTAGTATTGGGATTTGTCCTGTTTTATTAGCTTTTTGACTCTGTTGCGTAGTTCTAGGAATTTCTGTCTAGCTGAGGGGGTTTTGGTTTTGCGCCAGTGCTCCCAGGCTTTATCCCTGTTTTTCGTTTCTGACTTAGTGGTTTTCTGTAGCCATGGGGAGGGTTGTGCTTTGGTTCTGGAGAATCTTATGGGGGCATGGTAATTAAGGATGTTCAGGAAGGTAGTATTAAAATTTCAACTGCGTCATCAAGACTGAGGTACTTTAGAGGATGCCAGTTACATTCTTTGAGGGATGAGATGAATGTGATTGGGTTAAAGTTTAGTTTTTACGATTTGATGGTAGATGACAGGTTTAGCTTGGTATAGGTATTTTTTGAGTAGGAATGTTGGGGAGTGATCACTGAGGCTATCTGATAAGCAGCCTGTTATATATGACTGGGGGCTCTTACTGACTAGTATCCAATCCAGGGTAGTGTGCTTGGTGGAGTTTTTATTTATCCTGGTTGGTGACTGGACTAGTTGAGTGATGCCACGAAGGTGTACATGATGGGTTGGATTGTTGCCAGAACAGGATTGCCAGTCAATATTGAAATCACCTAAGATGATAGTTTCTTGGGGGAGATGGTGGGTAGACCAGCTGAGGAGGTTTTCTAGGGGAGGGATGTTTTGGTCAGGTGGGAAGTAGCACCCAATTATGTTGACGGTTTTGTTTTGGTTAATTTTGAGGTTGGTGTATATTATTTCTTCATTGCCTATTTGTGGAGCTGATGATTTTAAGATCTGGATGTTTAGATGCTGTTTAAATATTATAGCTACACCACCTCCTTTTTTGTTTAGCCGGTCTACTCTTAGTATTTTTAAGGCATGTTGCTTATTAATCTGCTTTAATCTGACTATGAAGTTGTAGTAATCTTCAGAGTAGAGTGATTTAGATGTGTGGCAATTTTTGTCTCTGAATTTGCTGAGGTTAGTTGTATCTACATGAGTTTCCTGGGATCTACATTGTAAGCTATACTTTTTGTTTTGAAGACCTTTTGGAGGATTATTGTATAGCTGTTGGACTATAGAATGTCTAGATATGCTGTAGAGAGGTATTCCGCATATGATGTGCCACCATTCTAGATTGTGATTCATAGACTACTACCATGTGGACTGAAACACCATACAGGAGGTAGCAGACAAGTGCCACTCTCAAACAATATCAAGGGAATGCATGGAATGCTCACCCCAGTAGACACAAAGGTTTGTTTAGCATTAACGTTCCTTGATGAAGAAATTTTATAGCATCTAACAAGGGATACAACAGGAGTTTCACAAGCGTCAGCCTCACAAATTCTACACCAGTTCCTTGATGTGATCCTGTGATATGTGGAGAAGTATATTTGGCTTCCAAGAATAACAGAGGAGAGAGCCACCGTTGTATAGGCATTTTACAACATAGTGCATTTCCGAGATGATGGGGATACTTATACCTACATTACCATTAGTGCCCCACCTGCTCCACATGATATGCATTGTATCAACCAGTAGGGCTTTCACAATTATACATAATGTGTCTGTGCACCATGCACGCAGTTCCCATGACACCTAATGCTGCCACACATGCAAACTATACCAGCCTTTCATGCAGGGTGAGTTTTCACAGGGTTATGTAGTTGGTACATGCACACAGTGCCAGCCACAGTTGCCTGGATATGCCACTGCTATGGCAGTTGACTGGAAGCCACCCATAATGGCATTCACTGTTCTGCATAGCAGGTGATGCTGGGTATGCTTTCAAAGCAGCGCTTATGACCACCATCTGCAGCCCCAGACCATAACAGAGATGGCAAACAACACTGCACTGTCAGAGACATGGAACATCCATTGAATGACTGTTTGTACTTAAGAAGGCTCACTTCATCTGCTTGGATACATCTGATAGCATATTGCAATATGCACCAAAGACCTGTTGTAAGACATTTGTAGTCTGTGCCATTCTACATAAATGTCATGCTTTGAAAAGATTACAGAGTGGGACCAATGCAATATGTTAGATAGACCTGTGGCAGTGTCAGAAGAGGAGTTTAGTAAGGAATCATTAGAGAAACTGTCTGTAGCAGTACCGCATACAGGCTAAGACAGGTGCAGCACATAACAGTAATGGAAAGAGGCAGCATCTGGCCTTCAATTATGAGCATGACACAGACAACAAAGAAAAAAATGATACAAGGAGTCACACACACAGGTTATGCAGTTCAGTGCCTTGACTGGCCACACTGTGCATCAGGCATTATCACACTTACAAAGGCCAGTGGGAAGGCAGAACACTATCATCAACATTTACACAGGTAGAGCACAGTGACAATGTAAGGAGAAGATTATGAGAGGTGTATATGATAACTTCACACATGGTAATAGGATTAGGTGGAGTCATGGATGATTTCCTGAAGGGGTGGGGTGGAGGTTCGATCTCATGAATGCTGACTGGGTATACTATGTGGCCCTTTATTATCAGGACTGGAGGCTTCCTGTCCAGTTGATGGAATAATATTGTGGGAGCATGCTTGGGAACCCTACTGTGCCTTCCAATGTTGGGAGGAAGTAGATGGTTGACATCCATAATCCCTAAGTGGCCACATCTGGGCATTTTCCTAAGTAGGCTTAAAGGGGATAACTATGTATGGAACTGCAGGAACTACAGCATCTGGCCTGGTGAGATGTCTGTGAAATCAGTCAATCCAAAAAGGCATCAGACAAGACCATAGGAATATCCAATCATAGGCTGAAGGCAACCATGTCAAGAGGTGACAGTGAAGCTGTCTCTGGAACAGTGTGAGCCATCTCTGGACACAGCCTGTGAATGAACACAGCACATCTGCCCCCTGATCATCTATGGTAGGTGCTTTCCAGTGTCCTTGTAGAGGCAACTGTGAATGTGAACATGGGCACTGCTAGCAGCTGTGCTCTAAGTCTAAATATAGCATGTCCTGCACAAGTCACAGGATGTTGCACATTTCCTGCAGCAGTTATAGGTCCTCACATAGGCCATACAGCACATGCAACATATGTGTGTGTGTGTATGGTTGACATCTGTGCCTGAATCACTGACCTACACATCTGCTGGTTGATGCCAATGGTGACACCCAGATCAAGGAATGTTCTGAATTCATAGCAGATATAGACACCTAAATGTCTATCCCCACACTAAGTGCTTACACCTCAGAGACAGTGTGATTCACTAATGCCTTCTGTGATGCTGCTTCCTGCAAAACTTAATTTGGGCTCATATGGACAGGTTACACATTGCTAAATATGGGGGGGGGTGCTGGAGATACATTCTGGAGCTTCTCTGTGGGGGATATGCACATGCCCTCCATCGTTAGCACTAATACTGTCATTGTATAGGGTGCCATCCTCTTCAGCTGCAGGTGAACTGCTATCTGGCATGTGCTTATCCATCGTGCTTTATCCTCCACTTGTGGAACCTGTGAAATGCTAATACAGTTTGCCCATGTACATATACATACATACCATATAGAACAATTTCTTAAGGTTGTAGCCCTAATGTACCTGGTGGACAGATATGCATAGCTGTTCTGCTGCATACAGCATTTACACTTGTGGGACACTATACTATGGCACCTGAACAGGTAATACTAACCTGGTGTGTTCCCTACTGACACTTGTGTAGTTGTCACCAGCTCATTTCACACATCCTAGCTGCTTCCATGTATGAGGGGTCTCTCACCTGCCCCGGACAAGGACATCAGTAAACCCTCCACCTCTGTGAGACAAATTTGTGTTGGTCGTCCCCTGCCTGTGGTGGACCTATCCTGATAGTATTCTGTGCCTATATGGTATTTTACCCATTTATTTTCAGGTTTGTATTAGCTGATCATTGTACACAGATCTTCTATAGTATAGTGACCACATTTTTTATTGCACCAAATGAGTCCTGTAGTATAGTGATTATGCTAATAAGAGTAATTAAAACGATTGTTTCTGAACTTCTGCATAACAAGATCTGTTATCAACCACATTCAGAACTCTCAGGCTCTTTCATGCCTGTTCCTGGACTATGTGGTTCTCTGCTGTGTGGACACTTTGTAGCTCATAGTGCCAGCTGTGTAGTACTCGTTTGCTGCATCACACACTTCGCATCCAGCTTGTTCTGACATATGGAGGGGATGTGGCTTCTTCATGTGCTGATTATTGTATGGCTTCCACCTGATGCAGCAAGTAAACAAAATTTCTGTATGGGCTGTATAGGGATTATAGGGATGCGATAGTCCTAGGTGTAAGACTGATGCCTGGCACCAGCTTGCCAGTGTGATGAGTGATGTCACTGATACCATGTACACTGGTGAGCAGTACAGGTGCATATAGAATAACTGTAGATGTACCACCCTGAGTTGCTTTGCCATTGGGTAGCAGAGCTTGAGGAAACAGAGCCAGCATTTTTTATGTAAATTGTCACTGGTTGCAATGTATTGTTATAAATGTACTCTCCTTCTGTTAGCAGGCATGCATTTTACTGAGGACTGTTTACTTTATATCTTACTGTACTGGAATAGGTGGGATTAAATCATGATGCCTACATGAGGAGGCATGACTGACTCTTTAACAAATGGGTAAGTGCTGTAGGTGGATATATACTGTTTAAAGTAGGGGAGAACGTGACATCCTGCCTTGATCTCTTCATTTGCCAGTTATCACTTTCTGTTGACTGACTTCATACCTTTTGCCTCATCTTCATCTACCTTAGCTGCTCATTCCTTTCACCTAATGATAATACAACACCTCATGCAGTACTACATTTATTTTCCTTACTTTTCTCACTTCCACTTTATCTTATCTCAGCTCAGTTCAGTACACTTTCCATCTACTTTCTCCCTTCTCTCATTCCTCATCTTTACCTGCCAGATATGTTACTTGAATACTAACTATGCCTATTGGCATATTGTTTAGTTGTGAATTCATATTTTATTACTCTCCAGTCTACAAGTCATTTCTGTGGTTCTTTCATCAAATCAAATCTCATTCATAGTTTGTGTGATTTAATGTATGCTGTTATGTTGATCAATACCATTTTGTACATGGCTGACTTACTGTAATTTATTCCTGGTTATTCCTGAAAAGGTTCTTCAGACCAGTCTACTTACCTATATAACAAATGTACAAATACATATTCATGTATACTCGTGGCGGACTTTTTCTGACTTTTTATGCATATCTTCAGCAGAATCAGCTGTAGTGCAGGAGGAGATGAGGCAGTTGCTACTTAGGCTCTTGTCATACCTCTCAACTTCTTAGAGCAAAAAATCTGGACATTCTGCGAAAATCTGTACAGTTGAGAGGTATGGCCCATGTGCCTGTTGCTGGGTCACCAGTAGTTTCCATGCCTGCCTCTGTGCAAGGGAATGAAAGTTCCCTTTTGTGGAAGAGAAGCTTCTGAGCTCATGGCTCATGGATGCCCCTTGTTGACAACCCTCAGAAAGGGAGCACAGGCTGCTCATCTGGGAGTGTCACAGAGGGGTTCTCCTTGGCCAGCAGAATGGATGATGATGAAAGTGGCTTGCTGGCAGCTTGTCATCTGCATTAGCACCCTGGAATGTCACCTTGTGTTCCTAATAGAGTCACATGACCAGCTGGCCCTGTCCATCAGACCACAAGAGACAGGGCATGCCCAGGATATTGGCCATGGAGGTGACTGATGTCTTGGTGGGTTCTCTTCAGGGTCAGTCTGGCAGGCAAACTATATCCTGCACTATTTACCCAAAGAAAAAAGAATAAATATAAATAAAAATTGCCCATCTTCCCCTTCCATTCTTTCCTTCAGGTTACCCTTTTGTGTGTTCCTCTGTTTGCACATGCCCCTCTTCTGGTTATCCTTTCTCCCCTTTCCTTCCCATTTCACTGATGAAATGAGTTGTCGCTATAATGTACTGGCCCTTTGTGGCCTGCTTAAAATACTTGCATTGTAAGTGTGAGGTGCTTTGTTTCACATGTGAAGAAACATAGCATTGGGCACACCTCACTGTGCTTCCTGTCTGGGTCATATGACCAATCATAGCATGTCCACCTTACTGCTGTTCTATGTGCCATCACCGCTGCTACTGTTGTTTTATGTGTAACCCTTTTACTGACATACTGGCACCATGCCAACACTAATACATAACACAACAGCATCAGACCATGCTGTTGTGAGCATTCTGTCGTATTTAATACAACACCATTGCATTATGAATCTTTCTGAATATCACACACACACACTTCCAGTCTTGGTATTCTCTTTGTCAGAATTCTATCAGTCAAACCATTTTGTATCTCTTTAGGAATTTCTTTACTTAGTTAATGGTTTACCATAGTCTGATTGTTCTCATTTTTTTCCATTATCTGGGCTCTAGAATTCACATGTCAGATATTTGGTTACATTCTCTTTGTATTTAAACTTTTAGCTTCATCATAACTAATTCTGAAGCTTGCAAACTGACATCATGTTTATAGCGCTTTTTCTTATGTGATAAAAACAGCATTAACTGGCATCATATATATTATGTCAGAAATAAAACCTTTATTTATTCTAAAAGTGATATTCATGAGCAAAGTAAGTGTTCAGATATAGAAAAACATAGAAAGTTGTGAGGTGGCTTTAGTAAAATGAAAGATGCAGCTGCTCCCTTGACTTAGTAACTACAAGCACACACTAAGTGAAATTTGTAGATAGTTAACCAGATAACTTAACCAGAATATTTCACTTGAAAATACAACATTCTAAGATGTAGCCTGAATATGCAGTTACCAAAATAGGCCATGCTGGACATTAGATACTGGCAGCAGGCATACTTCCATTACAATTAATTCACAGCAGACATGACTGTGTCAGTTTTAAAGCAGACATCGGATTCAAAACACATACTGCTTTATAACATCGGAACAAGTCCAGTATTTATCCATCTCTGAAAAGATTTTGTTACATTTTTGCTCCTGATCCAATGAGATCATTGAGCTTCCCTCACACTCACCTTGTCAGCCCATTTTTTCAACTCAGATATGAGAGCCCTATAGCCTATTTGTACCTCCTTGGTCAGGGGACAAGTGGAGGGAGTGGTGCTGTCACCTGACTCAGTAGTCAGGTTGTTTTACTTATGGCCATTTGTTATCCCCATGCATGCCTAGTATGCCCCAATGAGTTGGCAGTGGGTGCTGGAAGGGATGTGTCTATGGTGTTCAGAAGAAGCATCCCCTCATTAGTCCTGCTCTTTTGAAAGCCAAGCAACTCTTGTGATGCCTAAACTCCAGCAGAGAATCAGCACAAAGGTCATATGCCTCTCCACCCTCCCCAAGAGAGGTAAGCAAGCTCTGTTCTGCCATTCCCTTCCCTCCCAGCCCTCCATGGTGCCGACTGTTAAATGAACCTTAGCCAGCTGGGATGTAGTCAAGACTTTACTCCCCTGTTCTATAGAGCGGGGCACATTCATCTCAAAATCTTGATGCTTTTAATTGCTCTAAATGTTGAGAGTGGGAAAAAACTGAGAACTATGAACTGACATAAAGAACAGCTGTTTTATTACCGCCATGTTTAAAATTACAATTAAAGTATAGTCAATAAATTAATTTCCATAAAACTGTCAAGCACTTTTAAAGATAAAGCAATGTATTTTGCAAACATTACAAATGTTCCTTAATCTTTACACCTAAAAAAAACAAAAAAGTAAACTTTGTAGTGGAATATACTGCTATCTTTTCCCAAAATTTTAATTAGAAAATGTCTACTAGTTTCAGATGTATAGGTATATTTAAAGGAAAACTCCGCCCTCTCCTACAGTTTAACTCAATCTTTCCGTTTCTTTTCTGCCTACAATGTGGTTCCAGCATTGTGTAGGTACCAGAAACCTGCTTGTACTTTATTAAAACTTTTCTTTCCTTGCATTGGAGGCAAAGGAAGGGAAAGCACACCTATTTTTTTTTTAAAGCTCAACTTCTCACATACTTTGCAGAGAAATTTGTCTCCACCTGCATGACGTATCACAAACACAGTTAAATCTGTAGTTTACCCTGTCAGGTCTTTCTTCTTCTTTTGGCTTTTCCCGGTTAGGGGTCACCACAGTGGATCACCTGTCTGCTCATGATTGGCAGTGGAGTTTTACAGTGTTGAGTTACCAGCCCGGTGCCCAACCTTCCACAGAAGGCCCACACATGCACACACTCACACCTAGGGCCAATTTAGAGTGTCCAATCCACCTACAGCATGTCTTTGGGATGTGGGAGGAAACCGGAGCACCCGGAGGAAACCCATGCGATCTCAGGGAGGACATGGAGACTCCGCACAGAAGGCACCCCAGCCGAGAATCGAACCGAAGAACCTCTTGCTGTGAGGTGGCAATGCTAACCGCTGCACCACCGTGACCGCCCTGTAGTTTACCCTGTCAGGTACTGCTGTCAATCTTAGATGGGCAATTAATCCTGCTAATGTCAGGAACACAGCATCTGATGTAAAAAAAAAAAAGAGAAATTTGTGGAACTGTTTTCCACTGTGTTTATTGCAGAGAGGAGAACTTCACAAAACAAACCAATTAGATCACTCAGGCGTTTAAAGGCAGCTGTCATCTCTTCTGACAAATTTACATAAGCAGCAGCACAGTACTGACATGTTAAGCTTTAAATGTTGGTTATTTATAATAATTTATACGTTAACATAATTTAAATGTAGTATCAAAGATTTCTGTGATATTAAGAGAAAAGTCAGAAAATATTTTTCTTGTAAAGTACCAACACATTTACCATTTTCAAAATGCCCACACACACACACAAACACAGGACAGAACTGCAGAAAGAGAGGCATCTGGCAACCCTATCAACTAGGTGCACGGATACTGTTAATAAAAAGATCTTTTATGCTTTCTGTGACATCCTTCCAGAGGGGGATGCATATCTCGTACATGCAGATCCATGGTAAGAGATTCCCAGTGACTTTAAATCTGTCCTTACATTGTTAGAATGCATGAGCATTTTGTAGTCCACAAAGGAAATGTGCCCATTGATGGAAATCATAATATACAACTGAATTTACTTTAACATACGTTTACTATGTGTTTTTGCATTAAAAACATTAAGAAAAGGAAATTAGAATTACTTAACTGTGTTTAAATGCACACACACACAGCCACACTCATATGTTTTTGTACACGTACTTTATACACATACACAAACATACACACATACTATATATATCTATCTATAGATATCTATATCTATAGCTAATCTCTCTCTCTCTCTCTCTCTCTCTCTATATATATATATATATATGGAATATGGGTGCATACAATTTATTTATAATAAACAACATGGTAGAGTTCAGCATTATTAATGTATACATTCTAGTAAATGTTGCTTAATGTTTTATTGGTCATTGCCACACATTGGCTATGTGTTGCAGATGCAGTCTTGGTTAATGTCTTTATGTTCGTATTTTCTTTGTATTGCTAAGTGCATTTAATACTTGTTATTATCTTTGCCAATGTAACCCAAGTCATGGCTGAAAATGGTCCTGGGACCAGTTCACTTTCCTGGTTACCAAAGTATAAATAAATAAATATGAAATAGAAAAGAAAGGATGGTGAACATGACAGAAATAGTTAAGGAACTAGTCAACCACATTTTAATTCTGCATTATTCAGGAGAGGGAAAAAAACTTCCCACTGAAAGCAGTGGGAAGTAGCAAACATACCAAACTAAGTCCTACTACTTGTCGCTTGTAAATGTACAGCAGGGATCATTTCCTGCAGTGAGAGTTTTCACACCACAGCATGAGAGTATGGGGGAAGGTCGGTCAATTCTTTTAGAACTACAAAAAAAAAAAAAGAAAAGCCTGCTATTTACATACTTTCTTTTGCTGGAAGTAGCTGCCTGCTATTTATAGAATAGAACAAGCTCTGACAGACACAGAAATGAGACTCGGGGAAACACAGAAGTAGCTCTGTTACAGCTCTGTTATAGAACGTGTGTTTAGATGACAGTGCTTTACAGTTCTCCTATTTTATTTCAATGCCATGAGAAAACACCACTTTCTTACATCTAACATAAGTAATATAATGAAAACTTGAAATATATTCTGGGAAGCAAGAAAACAAGATCACATTACCAAGGCAGGCCCCATCATCCACCATTTTGAGGGAAACACATTAAAATTGTAAAAGAAGCACTTTGAGTGCGTTTTGAGACATTAAATAGTTCCAAAAGCAAAGATACAATAAAAAAAATATGTTTTTTGAGTTCTAAGGTGGCGTTTTCCTTTAAGTGGTAACCAAAATGGGTCAAAAAATGGCCACTACAAAGCTCCAAAACATTAACTTTATAACATTTACATCCAACATACTAGGTTAATGAAAACAAATATATATACACACACATATATACACACACACATGCACAGAGACACACACACACGCACAGAGAGAGAGAGAGAGAGACACACACACACACACACACACACACACACACACACACATTATGTAGTTAAAATTAAAATATCAGACCTAAAAAAAGTTTCTTGGAAAGTGTTTTTTAAAGACTTTATGTCTTACAGGTGAAAACATGGAATATTCTGATAATTATTCAAGATGCAGTTTTACTATTAACTTAACTTAATTAAATTAAATAATTAAATTAATAACTATTAATATAAATTAATAATTATTATTAAATAATTTTATTATTATAAAAAAATCTGAGTACAGAATGTGCCAGAATTTATAACACTCCAGACCATAATTTTCTGGATGTCTTGGCAGAAGTAGTAAACCTTGTCTGTTTTGTGCCCATGCTGTATCCCTAGCTTTTTGTACCACTGTATGTTCATAACTCCTGGACAGAAATCGATCCTTAGTGTCACTTGTCCCTCTCTAGTTCATAGGTGTGTACTAGGCTAATGGCCCTGGAGCCTTTACAAGCTTAGCCCATAGGATTACCCTGGCATCATGCCACCTGACCTTAGTTCCCAGTGCCTCTGTCCTGCCTTTTCTTAGATCTCTCAAAGGCTTTTGATACTGTCTCTCACAACCTTCTACTTCATAAACTTTCTCAGATGAACATTTCCATCCCCACTCTTAATTGGTTCTCAAGTTACCTGTCCAATCACCTACAAGCAGTTAAATGGCTAAATTCCTTCTCTCCCTTTCTAGCGGTTCAGACCGGTGTTCCTCAATGCTCAATTCTCAGTTCCCTCCTTTTCAATCTCTTCACCAGTGCACTGCCTGTAACCTCTCCTCTACCATTCAGTATGCAGATGATTAAACTCTGATCTCCATTTCTGACTCTATCAACAACCTCCACCATTCCACACAAACTTCATTTCATTCTGTTGAAAAGTGGCTCACCAACAATCAACTCATCCTGAACCCCTCTAAAACTAAGCTCTTATTATTCCTGCCTAAAACTCTAGTCCAACACAAATCCAGCTTTCTCTTATCCTCTCTAAATGGCACCATCATAAGACCAGACTCGCACACTAAACTCCTAGATGTCATCATAGATGACCAGCTCAAACTAGACCTCCACATACTTCATTCCATAAAGAAAGCACACCAAAAACTGGGCCTGCTTTACAGAAATAACAAATTCCTGGCCCCCCAACTCAAAACTGCTGCTAGCCCAATCCTATCTCCTCCCTGCCCTCCTCTGTGACTCCCCTCTATTTTCTAATCTACAAAATAACCTGCTGGCAAAGCTTGACCACACCTACAACAAAACTGCTAGATTTGTCACCAGCAGCTCCTATAAATCCAATCACTGCACAGCACTCACAAAACTACATTGGCTTGAACTCCCACACATTCTAGCCAAAAGTCAGCTAATCCAAGCTTTTACAATTCTTAATTCTAACTCTGACTGTCCATCTCTGTCCAACCTGATCTCCTGGTACACCCCTCCCCGTTCCCTGTGCAGCTCCGATAAACACTTACTACAAGTCTATAGACCCAGTAAGAACATAGGTAAATTACTCTATAAACACTCCATTTCCCTTTATTGGAACAATCTTCCACTCCAAATCAGAAGCCATACCTCCCTTTCTAACTTCAAACATGACCTGATACTGTATGTCCATAACAACCCTATATGTACCTGCAACCACCCTACTTAACCCTTCCCTCTCCCTACACTCACTTTACCACTACGTCTGATCTACAAGACCTTTCCTATTTCTATAACTTACAATATCTATATGCTCTCCCTTCTACACCCTCCCTCTAGATCACTTCATCCCTCCTCTACTACTTTCTTCTTCTGCACCCTCTTCCTCTGATCTGAGGTCCCTTGTACATACACGTTTCTCTTTTTTTTTACTCCTGCACTACTTTCTTCATCAGATCTGAGGCCCCCTGTGCATACACAATTTCTCCTTCTGGCCACTAATCTAATAATGCCATATTATTTTCAAATGATTACCTATAACCTTAATTCCCTTACTCCATACCTCTTGGATTTATTATCATTGTTTTTCCTTTTACACCCTTATTATTATATTTTTGTATATAGCTATGTTTAATTCCATTGAGTACATTATTTTTTTTCTTATCCATTGTATTCATGACATTGTTTTGCTCTGTATTACTGTAAACTTGTCTCTAATTGTATGTCTGTTTGGGGCTTTTCCCCTCGGGTCTCCACTGAAAAAGGGTAAATTCTTACCCAGCTGGATCAACCCGGTTAACAAATGCAAAATAAAATAAATAAATAAAACTCTGAACTTTGAAAGCTTATATCCCATAAGACATTGTATCAGACAGGCAGTCAAACACTGACTGACCCATTAATTTTCCCCTGAAAATTTTACTGGAAAAATTCAAACTATTCTGGTGATTGAAAAAAACAGACCAGACTAATAATCTATGGAGATCTGCTCTTAAAAAATATCTGACTTTTAAGGAATTAAAGTCCTTAATAGAGGCCATCATAACAAAGATGTCATTATCACAAACTTGGAATCAGACTGTTGAAGTTGTAACATTTTATCAGCCTTCAGTAATAGTGATTGCTGTTTTAATTTTTTTTTAAAGCAGTCTTCCCTTTCATAGTGGCAGTAATAAAATGCCACATTACTGAAATGCAGGTGATAGAAAGGTTTGTGTAAATATTTACCTTTCAGGGAATGGCAGTATGATTTCAAAAGTGGCTGTGTCTGGGACATATATATCTATATCTATAAATATATACATGTATATATGAATTGTATAAAGAAATAAGGATGTATGTGTTGTCCTAAAAAAATACAGCAATCTATTAAAAGGCTTTTCGTTAAAAACTTATTTGCTAGATAAGCATAAAACAAAGACAGAAAGAACAAGAGCAAAAAAATGGGCGGTAACCAGCTAGTGCTGTAATTGTCATATCATGAAGTTCTCCGACATCAGTACAGTTTTGCATCTAGTTAATTAATACATATTATCATCTAATTGCCATATGCTACCAGTCTCCATTTATCCATGCACCACCCCCATCTTAATGATGAAGTGCAGTAGTTCTCTACAGTTTCATTATAGCTGGAAACAGTCCTATTATCATGCATCAAATACTCAGGAAATTCTGTTTATTGTATAGCTAATATTGTACATTTAAATGGATGCTGTTATTCATATGCATTCATGTTCTGAAATTATGCCATGTGTATAACATTTCTGTCCTAACCTTTCTGTCTTCTACTTTTTATTTTTGCATGTTATTAAATATTTGCCCCTAAGTATTGCTATGCAAATTTATTTTTTGTTGGCTACATTTGTGTTCCTTGTTCTTACTGTATAAATATTTCTCTGCTTGAGAGTCCAGTGAAAATGGAAACTCCCAGCTGGACTTTCTGGTTATCAAATGCATAAATAAATAAACAGGCAAGTGGAGAAATAATTTAATTTCATATATTGTTTAGTTTTGCTTTAATATTGCTTAGTAAAACAAAAGTAAGTGGGGGGCTTCACACCCCCCCAACTATATATTCTAACTCCAGGGTCGCACCGGGTTTACCCATATGAGGTAACAAATGGGCACTTTTCCAGGTGGGGAGGTTTGATGGTAAGTAGGTACTAGTGTACCAGAGAATTAATGTATCAGTAAATAAATATATGTGTGTGTGTGTGTGTGTGTGTGTGTGTGTATGTATATATATATATATATATATATATATATATATATATATATATATATATGGATCTACTTCATTTGCCCTAACTTCCGATTGACCTACACCCATTTGCTCGACCCCATTTGACCGCAATTTCATTTGACCGACACTTCATTTCACCGACAAGTATTATTGGCAAGTAAATGGGATATGCCCCCTTCCCCACTGTAGTGTGACCCTGAAGTTAGAATATATAGTTAGGGGGGGTGGGGTGCGAAGCCCCCCACTTACTTTTGTTTTACTAAGAAATATTAAAGCAAAACTAAACAATATATGAAATAAAAGTGGGGGCCTTTGTCACCCACACCCACCATTGTGGGAGGCTGTGCCCCCACAACCCCCCAACTATATATTCTAACTCCAGGGTCGCACTACAGTGGGGAAGGGGGCATATCCCATTTACTTGCCAATAATACTTGTCGGTCAAATTAAGTGTCGGTCAAATGAAATTTTGGTCATTTGGTGTCGGGCAAATGGGTGTCGGTCAATCAGACGTTAGGGCAAATGAAGTAAACCCATATATATATATATATATATATATATATATATATATATATATATATATAAGTTAGCTGATGACAATTCTAACATTACGTACCTTGCACATAATATACTCAAAGACTCCTGTAAACACTAAATGGGCAAAGACAGAAACCTCGGAGGGACTTTTACTGGTGTAAAAAACAAAAATCATAGCATCCCTTTTTGACAAGATGAGCTTGAAATCACTAGACAGTGTACAAGCAGGGCAAACAGTTGTCAGCTGAATTCAAGTAACTCACGTTCAGCTGAAGAAAGGATAGGTACAGCTGAGTGTTATCAGCCTAACTGTAATAATGTAAATTTCTTAACCTCGTTAACTCACTGAGCAGAAGCATGCACATAATAAAGAGAACAGGATCCAGACAAGGGCTGTGTGGGACAGCACAACTGAAAGGGTGGGCCTGAGAGATAGAAGGTAAATTAAATGAGGACTCTGCTGAGACACTACAGTAAATCTTCAAATGTACCCAGTGTTCTGGGATAAAACCTTAACTAGACCCAGGTGATTCAAGTATGAAGAGCAACTTAGGCATCTGTAGCAGCTAGCATGGAAAGGATGGTCATGCCCATCCTGGGGGGAGGGGCTGGACTAGGGGCATCTAGTACCACAACCCCTCAGAGGAGGGGGTGATGACATATGGGTGCACCTGGGCAGGAATGCGGCCACCAAGTTTTGAATGTCATAGTCCTCATTACAGGTGTAAGGGAGCATATGCATTCATAAGCGGACAGGATACAGTCCCTCACAGTGATGCAGGTCACACATCCCTGTACCGGGGTTACCCATATGAGGTAACAAATGGGCACTTTTCCAGGTGGGGAGGTTTGATGGTAAGCAGGTACTAGTGTAAACAATACATAGAAAAGAAAATCTTCAAATGTTCCCAAAACATGAGATGATTAGCCATGTTAAATGCACCATACAGATCAAAGAGAACAGTCTAGGTCACACCTTTTTTTTTTTTTTTTTTTAATTAATCTTTTTTTTTTTTTAACACTTTATTGAATTATCACTAGTGACATTGATTAATTCTATATAAATGTAAATTTGCCTAACTGTATTAACAAGTTCAGGTTTACAAACATTATACTTCATATATATATATATATATATATATATATATATATATATATATATATATATATCATATAACCAAAACATTACATAAATTATTCAATTCCTGCCCTTTTTTTAAACAAGAAACATTTTTATTAAACCATCACTTATGGCGTAAACAATCATACATTTATATAAATGAAAACAAACCACACTGACACAATCTTAGTTGCAAGCATTTTACAACACAAACCATACTGACACACTCCCAGCTGCAAACATTTTACATCACTTATAATCTGCCCAATCATTTTTAGTGATAGCTCATTTAAGTCCTGCCTTCTTTTAAACCTCATTCCTCCCCTGAATGAATTGTTTTCACAGTTCCCATTTTTCCTATGTAGTTTGCTTCTACCTTTTTCTAAAGATCTGAATTCAAGTTGTTTTTTCTTTGTTACTAGATTCACTACTTCTAGTGTAATTGGTCTAGATTTTGATTTCCATTCTGTAGTAATTGCTTTTTTGGCAGCCACCATAATTAGACACAGCAAGGCCTAACGATTTCTAGGCAATTCCAATTCTGTATCATAAAATCATCTCCCTTGTCACAACAATCTGTCCAATCAACATCTCTGACAGTGCATCCCACAGGGAATCCTTAAAGTTTGCCAACTCACTGCACTCCCAGAAAATATGTTTCCAATTACCTCTTTCTTCCCCATTACACCTCCAACATTTGCTGTCTACCTGAGAAAAAAATTATTTGGAGTCTACTAGGGGTATAAAATATCTATGTAAACATTTCCAAGCAAAAATCCTAAATCTTCTAGATTTTGTTGCATATTTGGGAGCCATACATATATATCCTGCCATTGTTTCGTTGTGAATTACTTATCCAGTCTCACTTCCCAATCCTTTTTAACCTCTGATTGATTCTTATAGTTGTCATGCAATATTTTATATGCTGTACTAATTATTCCTTTTTTTAATGTCAGATTCTGTTCTAGATTCTACCAAAAACTTTACCAGTGCTGGTCTTTCATTTACGACCCCACTATTTCTTTCTCTTTGCCTATATTCTGATATCAGTGCTTGATAGGGAAGGTAATCTCTAACCTGCAGTCCAAATAAATTCTTGGCATTTTCCCATTCTGTCATCTTTCCCTCTCTAGTTATTTGCTCCCAGTACCTTGGTTCCTTTGCCAGTTTTCTCCAATAAATTCCAGACCCCTCTTGCCTATTATCTATATCCCTAATTGCAGTCATCCCTGTCAGCAGAATCTCCTTTCTCCATTCCCATGTTTAGTTCTTCAGATACTTTCTGCCACTTTATAGATATAATATCTGTATGATTACTGTTATTCTTCATAAACATCTGCATACAAAATCCCAGACTCTCCTTGTTTCTTGAGCTCCCCCCCCCCATTTCATCATCATTCCTTTCCACTTTGAATAATAGTTTTTCTGCTTGTGCTATGTATAAGAGCCTCAGCTGTGTAGCTCTGAAATACCACTTCAAATCGGGTAATCCCAATTGTTTCTGTTCTGGTGGAAGAATCAACTTATCCCACTTGACTATTGCCATCTTCACCTCCCAGATAAAGTCCTTCAGCTCTTTATTAATTGCTATCCACAACTTCTCCTATGGTTAATAAAAATATGCCTGACCTGTGTATAAGACTAAAGGGACCAAAAACATTTTAACTGCTTGTATTTTACTATCCATGTCCATATAACAAAGCTTCCATTTTCTCAGTTTTTGTATTATCTTTTGTTTAGTCTCTTCCCAGATCTCCTTAGCCGCCACACCAGAATAATTTTTAATCCATAATCTTAAATAGTTCATGTTATGTCCACATAAATGTGGATATTGCCGAACCAATTCATATGTGGGTACATAATTTACCATTGTTGCCTTTGTTTTAGCTTCATTAATTTTGCATCCCAAAAAATATTTCAGACTGTCTCAAAATGTTCCTCAGCACTGCATAGTCTCTTTCCAGTTTTGTCAGGTTTAAAATAATATCATCTGCAAATAGAGGCAGCTTTTCTTGACTACCATACCAATTATATCTACTCACCAGACATTGCTCTACTTACAGAGACCTGGCAAAATCCCAACACCAATAGTAATGAGATACTACCCCCAGGCTATAACACTGACAGAATAAATAAAAGAGACGGTGTAGCTCTACTCTATATAAAAAAACACCTCTCTATAGAAACATTACCTAAAAAAACTTAGCACTTAAAAATGCAGAAATATTGAATGCCAAACTAAGAATCAACCCCAATAAAAATATATATATTATAGGTATTTACATGCCACCAGGAGATAATATTCCAATGCTGGAAAACTTACTTACATTGGTGTTGCAATAACCTTCCTCAGGAAACCCTTATAATGGGTGGTCTTAATATAGACTGGTCAGATTGCAACTACCTACACCCCAAAAACCATATTAACCTACATGGTTTCTCTCAACTCATCCAGTCACTCACTAGGGTAATAAAATTTCAGACAGACATTCCAAACTAGACTGGATGTTAACAATCCGGCCAGACCTATGCCCCTTCTCAGGTTTTCTATCAGACAGGCTCAGTGATCATCTTCCCACTTACCTGGTCAGAAAGAAAACAATCCAAACTAAACAACCCATTCTGCTACAAATAAGAACTAAAAAGCAACTTTGCCCCTGCAAACTTATAGAGAGACTTAAAAATTGTAAATGGACACCTTTAAAGCTGCTACCTCTACAAGATGCAGTAAAGTACTTCAACACTACTTTCCTTTACATTCTGAATGTGCAGGTACCAAGTAGGTATATATGTGTTAAATCTAACTATGCCCCATGGTTAAAAAAAGAAACACTAACTTTCCTTAGGCTTAGAGATAAGGCTTGGTCTTCCTGGAAAACAAATAGGTCCCAAATCTTATTTCAAACTTATCGGGAACTTAGGAATAAAGCAAAGAAACAAATTAAAAAAGATAAAGTTAACTAC
This sequence comes from Protopterus annectens, assembly GCF_019279795.1. Classification (NCBI taxonomy): domain Eukaryota; kingdom Metazoa; phylum Chordata; order Ceratodontiformes; family Protopteridae; genus Protopterus; species Protopterus annectens. The sequence continues at coordinate 249,682,976 of NC_056750.1, forward strand.
TACACTGAAATACAAGCCAAGGACCACACCAAAAAAAAAAAAAAACACAAATTCTGGTCCTTAAACAATATCCTTCTCCCGGGTAAAACAGGACCCCCCCCCCCCCACCAATAACTCAGACAATATAGCCACTCATTTTAAAAAATATTTTACAGAAACCATTCTAGAACTATCCAAAAATCAAACACCCTCAACAAACAAACCCTCCTTCCCAACATCAAACATCATATCCACCATCAAAAAACTTCTGAAAAAACTAAAACCAACTACACTAGCTGCCGACAGTCTACCCACAGAATACTTAAAGCTAACAGCAGATGGCATAGCATACCCTATATCAATACTAAAAGATCAATAGCTGAACACCAAGTCCCTCCCATCTGGAAAACCGCGTACATCATTCCCCTACATAAAGGTGCTCTATCAACTGATCTTAACAACTATCGACCAATTGGAATACTGTCACCACTTTCTAAAATTCTAGAAAGAGTAATTCATACAGAATTAGTAGTCTTACAGACTACTTGCTTAATAACAAACTACTAACCAATACCAAACATGGCTTCAGACCATTCCATAGCACAACAACCACACTATTGTCATTTACTAACATCATCAATCTTCACAGGAGCAACAATCACTATGCCTCTTCTATCTTCTTGGACATGTCAAAAACGTCTGATATGGTCTCCCATACTAACCTTATAAACACCCTCTCAGATCTACATTTCTGTAATTCTATCCTTGCTTGGTTCAAAGATTACCTCACAGGATGTCAACAAGCAGTCTCATGGCAACAGACACTATCACCCCCTATTACCAGTTGAACTTGCGGTGCCCCAAGGCTCTATATTAGACCCACTCATATTGTCTATATTTACTAATAACCTCCATCTTGCAACCACTCATGCATCATTCATTCCACATGCAGAGGACTCAACTGTGATTTGTTCTGCACCCTCCCTACTAGAACTTCAGACATAAACTCAGAAAGCCTTTCAAGAAGTTGAGTCCTGGCTAACAAATGCTAATTTAATCTTAAACTCTAAAATAACCAAACTATTAGTCTTCTCTCCTAAAAAAACTGCTCCCTCCTCTTAACACTTTCTATATTGCCTCCCATACAATACCTGCATAACCCCCTCACAGCACACTAAACTACTGGGAATAGAAACTGACCATAAACTTAGATTTGACATATTTCTCAGACAGTTAAAAAAGTACACAAAAAACTCGGTAGCCTAAATAGGAACAAACACTACATCACAAAAAATACCAAAATAGCTATTGCCCAAACCCACATACTCTCCACCTTGCTATATGCGGCCCCCATTCTGACTAACCTTAAGAAATCTGAATTACAAAACTTGAAACCTCCTACAATAAAATCGCAAGATTTGCCACAAATTCACCAGCTAGATCTCATCATTGCCTACCGCTCAAGCAGCTCAACTGGCTAGAGCTTCACCAACTCCTATACTACACACAACTCTCAATGGCCCCTCCAAACCCTCCCAGAGCCTGAAAAAATACCTGCCCTACAAACTCTTCTTAAACCTTATGCTATCAATTGACCACTCCAATCCACCAACAAAAAAACACAAAAACCTATATATCCAAAAATCAAGCAGGAGATTCCCTCTTTTCAAACTACATAGGCAAACTCTGGAATGTCTTACGAACAAATCTTATCTCCTTGTCATCCTTAACAATATTTAAACCAACCTTAAAAAACTATCTCCTTGGCAAATGGATTTGTCCTTGCACTATTCCCGGCTGAAAACTAACTATTCATTCTCCACAATCACCTCTCCAACATGTCTACACACTTGCAGTTTCTCATACAATTCCTTTTCTACCTCACATCTACCACTCTACACAACCTACCATTGACATACTTAATAAGAAGAAAGTATAACACAAACTCTTGCTTGTTCCATATTTTTCTTTAACATTTTGTAAATATGAATCTCACTTTGATGCCTGGATGCAAAATAGAACACACTAGGTGATTTCTGCTATTATGCAGGGGTGGCTCATGCTATAGGACAGCAGCCCCCCTCCCTGTAAAAAGAAACGTCCCCCCACTGTACAAAATGAAAAAAAAAAATTAATGTCTCGGAACTCCCGCATGCCTGCTGTGTTCCTGACTGCTGTGTTAGGCAGTCCAGAACTCCACGCACGCGTGCTGAGTTCCTAAATACCAGACTGCACAGTTAGGCAGTCTGGATAGGGAAGGAAGGGAACTCCTCCCTGCCAGCCCAGAGGTCTGTGCAGTGATGATCACACAGACTGGAAGCACACCAGATACAATCGCCTGCAGGCTGGAGGCTCCAGCCTACTCACATCTCACAGGGAAACCTACAAACAGCCTGTGTGGGCTGTGGACTTAGCTTGCAGAGGTGATCGGGCTATGGAGGACTTAAGGCAGGCTGCTACAGATGCGTGGGCTGTGGACTCAGAGTTATGGAGATGATCGGGTTGCTAAGGAAGGAAGGTAGGGTATGAGTGTTGCAGAGGACAGTTTACAGAGGTGTGTGTCTTACAGAGTTATGGAGATGATCGGGCTATGGAGGACGTGTGTGTGTGTGTGTGTGTGTGTGTGTGTGTGTGTGCAGGGTTACGGTGCACTGAGCAGTGTGCCTGTAAGATCAATGAACTGGAGATGAGCACAAGCAGCAAAAGGTAGCTAATATGCAAGAAGAGCTGCTGGGATCCCCGTTCCACTGCACGCACACACAGCTATGTTTTGCTTGTTCACATGGATAATATACATGTTTTATTGAACTTAACTTTATGTCTGCGATCACTCCAGCAAACCTACCAGCTAACATGATTTATCACTTTAGGGCAAAAGGTGGAGGGATGATCTCCAGGTTTCCAAGGACTGACCACTTAGCTGGTCCCTTAACACCGATGTTTTGGATTTTTCACTGACCGGGAAGTTCAGGTAGTTGATGAGGTTATTGTCCACACACTGTTTGCAGTAGACTGGATTCCTTTCTGTACCATTTCTGATGATTCCTTTGTGGGATGTATTTTTCCTTGATTTATGCTTCATCCTGCGCTTTGGCTAGTTTACCTCCTAGATTGTGAGCGGAGTTGTTAAATGCTGTTTGTGAGCATAAACAGGTAAAACCATCACATGTTTGCACGATGCTTTTAATGTTATTTGCGTACATACCTGTGTATTACTCAACCAAGATGTGCGGTAGTGGTGCTGCGGTAGCGTTGTCACCTCACAGCAAGACATTGTCCCGTTCAATTCTCAGCTAGAGCGTCTTCTGTGTGGTGGCATGCATGAATAGGCATGCCTTCGTTGAAGGTTGTGCAGCAGGGCTGGTAAATTGGCATGTAAAAATCCACTACCAAACATTAGTGGACTGGAGTTCCGCTGTGGCGACCCCTAACCGGGATAAGCCGAAAGACACAACGACGACTTGTGTATTACTCAACCACAGCTGAACAGCAGTTTTCACTCAGTTCTAGCCACATTGCCAGTGTGCATATGGATGGACAGTCAGATTTCCCAGCTTTGGCATGGAAATGTAAGGGTTGTGATATGTAACTCATTTTGTTAAAGAGGTGGGGAGCACTTCTACCACAGTACAGTGTTACAGCAAACTTTTGAAGTGTGATTTGATGTATTACAGCAAGTTTGAAAGAGGCAGTTAGTGGTTGTTATAGCTGGGAGCAGTGCAAATGTTTGCCTTCACTTCATCACTTGGTAATTTTGCCGAAAGCTCTTTGTTGTATAGAAATGCAGTTATAAAATAAGTATCTTTTAAAAAACGTCCATTCTAAAGAAAATGGTGCGTTTGTGCACACGCGCCCGTGTGCAGGGGAGTAAGGTAGCAGTCACCCACACCCATGGCTAACTTTGCCCTGAAAAATGATTCGTAGAATCACGTTTTTCCGACTGCCTTGGAACAGGCTATATTCTCACTCAGAAAGCTGGAACGTGTGTGTCTTGTATTTGGTTATGTGGGTCAGCTGCCCCTTGTCCAGGGCTGTTTAGGAGCGTGGAGTAATAAATGTGGGGGTCAGCATAGCTGCCGCTTACTTCCAGTCATACACTTTCACGGGGAAGCCCAAAGATGCTGTAATGGTAGGACACTGGACATCACAGTCCCCCCTTCCGTTACAACATCGCAATCCCTGTTACACTGACCTCTTCGGTGTCAACTGCATAAAAATAACATGATCCCCTGGGCATTCTGTATAGCTAGATTTCAGAATGCACCACGTTAATTAAAGACTGCCAGTTTAACAAGTGGGTGTATGTCAGAAAAATATGTATTAATGTGTGTATTAGTAATATGCTTAATGCATTTAGAGTTTGAAAAGGGTTAACACATTTATTCTATTTCATACTGCATAAATCTGTACAAACTGCAGATGCTTTCTGACCTTGTATTGTCAGCTAAAATCTTTGCTTATGCTTGGAAATTTACTGAGAAGCAGATTATTTCTAGTTGTGTTAGGAAAATAATGAATACAACAATACTAGTTGTATAAATGTTATGAGGCTTAGACAAGAAGTTCCGCTTGTGCTGTGAGAAAATACACAGCTGTAGAAGCTATAGATAATTAGAACAAAGACTGCTTGAAAATATGAACTGTAATCAGCATTTGCTTATGCCTGAGTTAGAAAAGTACCTTGAAATGTAACACGTATTAGAATTGTACAATAGGGGCCTGTAACGGGTTAGTGCCCACCAAGGCCAGGTTGTTTTTCTCAAAAGTTTCTCACAAATCTAGTCATGTCAGCAGAAAATCTGAGTAACATCTGCTGTAGAACAATACTGAAAGTTGTGTTTGATTACGTCAGCCATAGAAGGCCATGTCTTGTAAAACAGTATAAGAATAGCATACTTCCTGTTAGTAGTTAGGCAAAATCTTGTATTTGCATGTTTTTGTCTCCTTGCTGCAAGTTATTAAAAGTGCCTTAACTGAACCTTACGTGTATTGGTCTTTGAAGTTTTTTCCTTTGACAGATTGGTCCTTCGGACCGGAAACCCTCACTTCACCTCGGATCAGACAGGCCAGGTGGCTTGAAACCGTACGGGGAAAAAAACACATTTTTTCTTCTTATTTGAAAAGCCCTCCGACTGAATTGTCATACAAAAGAGGCCAGCCACTTTCTGATCTGCGACTGAAGGACGGGTTTACTCGAACCAAGTGATCAATCATGAAGGCTCAGGTAAGGTGAATCTACCTTTTTTTTCTGTTTTAGATCAGGGACTAGATTTGTATTGTTTTGTTAAGACTTTGTTTATATGTCTTGTCATAGATCAGGGAAATAGAGCAGGTAGGCAGTCATTCTGAAGAGACTATAACAAAATCCGTGGTACCATGTTAAAAAATAAGGAGTTACGTAATGATTAAAAGGGTAGAACAGAATGGGTAATAATTGCACAAAAAGACCCCAAAATCCGCCGTTAACCGAAGAAGCGAAATACATGCAGTCACAGTGTGCTGATAACATTAAATACTACTCAAAATGGGTTAATAAGTATGAATTTGATGGTAAATTAGAAAAATCCTCACTTGTCAAACAGCTTAAAACTGATTCTAAAGGTCGGGTAAAAAAGCAACGTCAATTAGGAATTCCTCAGGCACACAGGTGGATTGAGGAAGTAAACCGAAGAGAACAAAAGAATAATAATTCAAAAGGAATGTTTTAGATAAGGAGGATAATAACTTACTAATAGCATTGGCCCCTCCACCTCCCTTACCAGAATATGAGGCAAGTGAACAAGTTAGTCCACCCCCGCGATATCCTGCTGTCACTGTAAATAGAGACACTACAAAAGCGAAACCGTTTATTAGAGATCCCATCGAGACCAGGTCTCGAACACGGGCAGGAAACTCAAAAGGGGATATTGAGTTATATCAAATGGGTAGAAATTCACGATCCATGAGTGAAGAAGAAATATGCCCACTTATAGAAGTGCCTAATCCTCAGGCAGGACAAGAAGGTCAGGACCCAACTATTCTAGTGTATAGACCCTGGACTCCGGAGGACATCTGGAAGGCCACTGAGGGAATTCCCCATCCAAAAGTTAATTTTAGAAAGTTTTTGGAAGATTTGCAAGGAATGAGGCTAAGTTATAATTTAAACGGAGAGGAGGTAGAAAAAGCAGTCAGACAAATTGTGGGACCAGATTGGCACATGATTAGTGGCGACTGGAATCCCCGTGATGCTGCGCTCAGGCCCCTCCCACATAGCGCAGAGCTAGACAACAGAGTGAAAGGTCTTACAGACCAAATCTCTGAGAAATGGAAGCCTAGGGCAGACTGGACTTGCATTAATCAATGCATCCAACAAGAAGGTGAGACTGTTGACAGATATTATGCCAGACTGTTAGAATGTTTTAATAACCACTGTGGAATGCAGGTTCCTGAAGATCAGACACACTATTCCCCATATGAACAGCAGTTAAAGAATGTATTTTTGAAAGGCAGTATTGCACCCATAAGCAGTTTTATCACAAATCACATGGTAGATCATCGTACAAGCAGGTTACAGTCACTACTCGAATATGCTAGGCATGCCGAAAGGCATTTTAATAGCAAAAAGAAAAAGAAAGCCCAAGTATTTTCTGTAGAAGATGGAGCAGAAGTTTATGTTGTACAGTCCAGGAAAAAGGGCAAGAGAAATGCCCAGGGAAACAAACAATCTGATCAGTGATCAGAGGACTTTGAAGGGCAAAAGAAAAGGGGTGAATGCTTTAAATGCGGTAAAAAGGGACACTTGGCAAGGGATTGCTAGAAAAACAAGAAAGCAACCACGGAAGACAAGGAGGGTGAGGACTGACTATATGATAGTCAGGAATCACTAGAAGGGGATAGCAGAGAAAGGACAAATGAGAATGTGACAGAGGGAGTAGAGAATGTGACAGAAGAAATAGAGGAAGTGCAGAAAGTCACGGATAGTGAAGAAAATGAAATATTGGATTTAGCTTTATTGAGCTTAGAGCTCTATTTAGCAGACACAAAACCAGAAGTTACACTCCTGGTAGAAGGGATGGAAGTCAGATTCTTGTGTGACTCAGGGGCATCATGGACCCTGATACATCCCTCCAAACTGCCAGAGAACTCAGAGTCACCTGATTACATACTAGTGAAAGCAGCTAATGGACAGCTGTATTGGGAGCTCCTCTCCCATAATATTGCAATAACTGATCCTGTTTCAGGATTGACCCAGAAAAGCAAAATTGTTGTTTCTGCAAAATGCCCAGTAAACCTCTTGGGCAGAGACCTTATGCAGCTATTCGGTATAGCAGTAGTTTCAACTATGCAGGGTATGGAAGCACAGCGACAAACTGATACCTTTGCAGTGCAATCGGAGGGTGAAATGTTTTATTGGTACAGCCAGGACTTGGTTACGACTGGTCCAGGGGCAGTGACCGAAGAATTGATGAACACAGCCATCAGCAAGTTCCCCTCCCTTGACATTGATAAACAACATTTGTTGGACTGTACTCTATATTATTGTAACACACCAGGACCTGATACGGAATATGAGCAAGAATTGTTTAGAAATCATGCAAACAGATTGATATTATGCAATCTGTACTGAGATACAGAAGGGAACAGTGTAGCCAGCTGTTCATTGCCCCAGGAGTTCTTTGCACTTTATAAATCTAATCGATTACCACATGTTAGCTTAACTAAGGACAAAAATGTGAAATGGGTAGACTTAGGAGGAAAAAGTCACAAGATGAGAAAAACAGACAAAGTTAGAACTGTCAGAACAGGGAATACAAATGCAGAAGTTGAATTGGATAACTCAGACCCACCCAGCTGTACACTTGCAGTCTAGCAAGGACAGTTGATTAGCACTGCTATTAAAGGAGGAAGATAATGCCTTACAGAATATACCAGAAATTCTTTGGTCAACAGGAAAGTCAGATGTAGGACTTATTCGTACAGCGGGACCAGTTACTATTACGCCAGTCAGCATTTAGACCACAAAAAAGACAGTATCCCTTAAGAAAAGATGCAGAGGTAGGAATCAAACCTATTATAGCAGCTTTACTTAAGGAAGGGGTGCTGGTGGAATCTCCTGATTCACCATGTAACACACCCTTATTTCATGTTAAGAAAGCAAATGGAGAGTGGCGTATGGTCCAAGATTTACAAGCTGTAAATGATGCAGTAATACCAAGGGCACCTATGGCGCCAGACCCACACACTCTGTTGAATGATTTAAAACCTCAACAGAAATATTTTTCTGTGGTAGATATCAGCAATGCGTTCTTTTCGATACCGATACACCCTGACAGCCAGTATTGGTTTGCATTCACATTTCAGGGGAAAAGGTATACATATACGCGACTACCACAGGGATATTGTGAAAGTCCGACAATATTCTCACAAGAAATGGCACGTAACTTGATGGGATTTACCCCACCAAGAGGTAGTCAGAATTTGCTTTATGTTGATGATATCCTGCTGGTGGCCCCCACCCAGCAAGATTGTAAAGAAGATACCATAGTGCTATTACAATTTTTAGCCACTGAAGGACATAAAGTAAACAAAAATAAACTGCAACTTTGGAAAAAACAAGTTAAATACCTAGGATATGTAATATCCAAGGAGGGTAGGACATTAGATGAGGACAGAAAAGTAGCGATTTTGCAAGCACCAAAACCCACTACCAAGAAGGAAATGATGTCCTTCCTTGGTACGACTAATTTTTGTCGGAGCTGGATTCCAAACTATGCCTTGGAATCTGCACCACTGACTAACCTGATTTATAAAAAGCCTATGGCAGCACAGGATTTGTTACAATGGACACCAGAAGCAGAATCTGCTTTCTGCAAACTGAAACAGTTAATAGCGTCCTCATTAGTTTTGGAATTACCAAACTATCATAAACGTTTTTTCCAAACAGTAGATTGTAAGCAAGGTTATATGACATCAGTGTTAACACAGCAGCATGGGGACAAGCAATGCCCTATCACTTATTATTCATCACAACTGGACCCAGTGGCATGGTCTTTACCTCACTGTGTGCAAGCAGTAGTTGCAGCTGCAATGGCAGTACAGGCTTCGGCCTCAGTAGTTTTGTTCCACCCTCACATTGAGAGTGCCTCATGCAGTCGCGATTATTTTACTGCAAGAGAAGGTAGCATATCTTTCCCCTGCTAGGCATCTTTCCTGTATGACTATATTGTTGAGCCAACCTCATATGACAATTGAACAATGTACGACTTTGAACCCTTCTACCTTGCTCCTAAGCCCTGCAGATGGCACACCACACAGATGCCTGCAGGTGATTGAGCAAAAGACACTGCCTAGAAAAGATCTTACGGATGTTTCCTTGGATGATGCCGAGGTGACATACTACGTGGATGGCTTGTGCAAAAGGGGTCCTGCAGGACAGAACCTAGTAGGATATGCGGTAGTTTCTGATACTGACATTATAGAAGCAAAATTTTTACCACACAATTTATCTGCACAAGCAGCAGAATTGATTGCCTTGACACGGGCATGTACCTTAGCAAAGGGTAAATGTGTGAACATTTTTACTGACAGCCAGTACACTTTTTCTGCTGTACATGTTTTTGCACAACAGTGGAAAAATCGAGGAATGATAACATCTACTGGCAAACCAATCAATCATGCCCAGTTTATTTTAGATCTTTTAGAATCTATTCAGTTACCTCAGAAAGTAGCTATTTGTAAATGCACTGCTCATACCAAGCAACAGGACAGGATTTCAAAAGGTAATGCGAGAGATGATACAGCTGAAAAGCAAGCAGCTTCAGAAGTATTTCTTTTGAATGAGGAATTACAACCCTCTGAGATTTTAGACTTAGAAATGTTAAAGACAATGCAGACACTTACTATGCAAGCTGAAAAACAAAAATGGGTAAAACGAGGAGCAATTCTTGAAAAGGGGCTGTACATCTCTAAAGAAGGGAAACCAATATTGCCATCTAATTTGTATAGATATGCAGCTTTGTTGAGCCATGGGCAGTGCCATGTCTCAACAGGGGGGATGGTACAGCTGGTGAACCAAGTGTTCATGACATATGGATTCTTAAACTACTCTAAAAAATTTTATTCGATGTGTCACATTTGTAATAAACATCATGCACAAGGGGCATTAAAGCCCAAGCAAGGGAGTTTCCCTACACCACAGTATCTGTTTCATACTATCTGTATGGATTTTATAGAATTGAACAAATGTGTAAATAAGAAGTATTGTCTTGTCATTGTAGATATGTTTTCCAGATGGGTGGAAGCCTTTCCGACTAAAAATCCAGACGCAGCAACGGTGGCAAAAGTTCTTGTTAAAGAAATCATCCCTAGATTCGGCATTCTGGAAAGGATCTACAGTGACAACGGCACACACTTCGTAAACCAGACCATACAACAGTTAAGTAAACATTTTGGTATTTCTTTAAAAAATCATTGTGTGTATCACCCACAATCTGCAGGGCTAGTAGAGAGGCATAATGGGATTTTAAAAAGTAAGCTAAGGAAGTTAATAGTAAAAACACAGAGAAATTGGGTGTACTGTCTGCCCCTGGCACTGTTGAGCATGAGAACTGTTCCGAATGCAAAAGGATTGACTCCTTTTGAAAAACTATTTGGAAGGGCTTATTATATACCTCAGTGGAAATCTCTCATGCCTGCAGACCAGGAAGCTGACAGTACACTAGCTGAGTATATGAGAAACCTGTTGGATTCTAAACATCTGCTGCAGTCAAATTCTGTTTTAGATAAAGAATGAACCAGACCGTCAGAAGTGGCAGTGCCCCCGGGTACCTGGATCTGGGTGAAGACAGTAAAGAAGAAGAATTGGGCGTCACCAAAGTGGGAAGGTCCATATCAAGTGCTTCTGTCGATACCCACTGCAGTCAAGATAGCGGAGTGTGCCTCCTGGATCCACCTGACACACTGCAAATTAGTTAAAAACTTTGAACTGGACAAAAATCTTGTCACATGCCAAGAGTAAAAATGATAGAGTCCAGAAGAAACAGGAATGCAGAACAACCCTTTCCTCAGAAGTATTACATAATCATCCTGTTAACTGTACTAGTGACAATAATCTTTTTGTTGTGGCCTTTCCTTTTCTCAGCCACACAGACTGAACTGAATAAACGTGACGCGTTACTCATAGACTGGCATCCAAACTTTAACACTTACCAGGCAATTAAATATGTGTATGCTGAGACTTTCAATGTTTCGAATTGATGGATTTGCACAGCTTTGCTGACAGCATACGGGGGGGTTATTAATGACTACGGTCCCCCTAGGGGTCAATGAGACCTGGGAAAACTTTATTTATGATACCTCAACCATTACATCACAAGATAAAATAGCATTGCACTTCTCTGTTCCACAAAAGGGAACTGTGTGTTTTTATAAAAATGATACTGTTCAGGTGGGTTGGAGCAATTGCAATGTCACTGTTCCTTATAAATGTTACACTAAAGGTAACAATGCAGATTTTTATTGTAATACAAATTATGATTAATTTCTTGGATTGATGTACAAAACACTTGAAGTAAAACATAATTTTGTTCTTTATAAACAACTGTCTATAACTGATAAAAAAATGTTTCATGCAGAGCAAGTGTATATTCATAGCAAAGTTACTACTAAAGTGGAGGACTGTTATTTTGTGTGTGGCAGAAAGGCATACAAATGGTTACCTGAGAATTGGTCCGGCAGTTGTTTTTTGGGCTACCTGGTTCCGGCCATACAACACACTGCAGTTTTGCCTCGAGGAAAAATTCGGAATGTCCGAGAAGTCGTCAAGAAACCTGTAAATCCAGTGGGGCAAATCGATGCGCATTGGAAAAACCATCATTCTATAGGCAATGGACTGACATACATGGACTTGAGTGATAGTGTTATATCGTGGGCAGGCATATTACCAGCATATGGAGCAGTGAAATCGATCTGGGAGCTGAGAAAACTGTCTAAACTTCTCGAAGTGATGAGCAATGCAACTTTTTCCACCCTTGAATTGGTGACTGATGAACTGAATGCCATGAGAACTGTAGTGCTTCAAAACCGCATGGCTCTCAACCTCAGCCTAGCGGCGAGAGGTGGTACTTGCGCTTTAATCCAAGAAGAATGCCGTTCATATATTCCTGACCATAAACATGAGATAGACAATCATCTTTAGGTAATTCATCAAGTGTCGGCCATGACCAAACCAGGTCCAAACCCACTGATGGACTTTTTCCAGAAATGGTTTGGGGGGTGGGGTACCATCCTAATGAACATCCTGATTGCCATTTGTGTAGGAATGCTCCTATTGGGAGTATGTGTTTGTTGTGGTATCCCCTGCATGAAAAGACTGATTAAAGACTTCATAGACATATCAGTTTCTGAAACCTTATATCAAAGTACTGAGTTCAAAGCACTGTTAAAAGATTGAAAATGCTTTCATAAGTTTAAATTGAATGACTCTCTTAACTGCAAATCCTGAGTGGGAAGAGGTTGGGAGAAGAAAACAAACTGTTTATGCTTATTTTGAAAGTAGAATAAAAGTATTAATAGGGGGGAAATGTCAGAAAAATATGTATTAATGTGTGTATTAGTACTATGCTTAGTGCATTTAGAGCTTGAAAAGGGTTAACACATTTATTCTATTTCATACTGCATAAATCTGTACAAACTGCAGATGCTTTCTGACCTTGTATTGTCAGCTAAAATCTTTGCTTATGCTTGGAAATTTACTGAGAAGCAGATTATTTCTAGTTGTGTTAGGAAAATAATGAATACAACAATACTAGTTGTATAAATGTTATGAGGCTTAGACAAGAAGTTCCGCTTGTGCTGTGAGAAAATACACAGCTGTAGAAGCTATAGATAATTAGAACAAAGACTGCTTGAAAATATGAACTGTAATCAGCATTTGCTTATGCCTGAGTTAGAAAAGTACCTTGAAATGTAACACGTATTAGAATTGTACAATAGGGGCCTGTAACGGGTTAGTGCCCACCAAGGCCAGGTTGTTTTTCTCAAAAAGTTTCTCACAAATCTAGTCATGTCAGCAGAAAATCTGAGTAACATCTGCTGTAGAACAATACTGAAAGTTGTGTTTGATTACGTCAGCCATAGAAGGCCATGTCTTGTAAAACAGTATAAGAACAGCATACTTCCTGTTAGTAGTTAGGCAAAATCTTGTATTTGCATGTTTTTGTCTCCTTGCTGCAAGTTATTAAAAGTGCCTTAACTGAACCTTACGTGTATTGGTCTTTGAAGTTTTTTCCTTTGACAGAGTACTAATACTGTAATGTGTTCAGATATGTGGAAAATCCATAAAGCTCAGATATTTGTGTTTACATTAGCTATATTATGGAGGGAGGTGTTGTAAGTTTATTAAAGCATACTACTGTAGTCCAGATGCTCTTTTTTTTTTGTTCAGGGGATTTCTGTACTATAGGAAGCTGGTAGGAAAAGATGTAATGCTCTGCTGTGATTGTGTACAATAAATACCTTTTCCAAACTGATTAAATTGGGGCAGGCAGTAGGAAGTATACTAGTTTCTTCACCTAAGTAGTATTCGTCATGTTTTATTTGGAAAGGGAAGCATGGATGAGGAGTGGAATAATTTATATCAGAAAAAAAAGATATAAAAAGAAGATATGATATAACACCTTGCTGTAACATTTGCATGCCATAGCAAGTCAAGGTTCCAGTTTTCAGCTGATGGTAGCTCTGGTAGAAGTAAAATATATCATGGCACATATTTAAAAAAATATATTTTCCCAGGTGTACTGGGCAAATTACCCAGTCATTACAAATATCACCTTATCTCCCCCTAGAAAACTGGTAATAATCTCAGCAGCTACTAATCCAATTAAAATTGCTAGCTAAATAAATTAAATTAACAACATGCATGCACTTTCACAACAGCCACCAGCTGCAGTATTCAGGAACCATGTCATTAACTTCAGCACAAGCATATTTTTAATGGGAGAACGCTGGATGACATAAAATACTTTGCACATTGAAAGAAGTAGGTTATAGCATTTATCTGTATGTCCATAAAATGATAAACTAATAATAATCCTACAGGGTTTACTGTACTTGGACAAGACATTGTTTTGTAGTTACAGCTAAAGCATTGCATAGCAGACATGATTTATGCAGATGACAGGGTGAGGACTAGCAGAAATAGCTAAGGCCAATCAACTGTAGCTGTATGTTGAAGGAAATAAGGAAAATATGCACAGATCTGTATTCCTGTTCTGTTTTGCATGAAGAAGTGCAAATGCATTACAACAGCAGCTGACGTGAGCTACAAGGCATATTTACTTCTAATGGTCAAGAAGGCATGCACTCAACATGTGAGCTTCATTCTGTATTAGGTTGTCTTTACTGTCGTATTAATAGGTAACCAATGATGATGATATACATATATGTGATATTATAGCTAATGATGATGGCAGTACAGCCATGAGATGATTCTAACCGATGACAAACATACAACTGTTGAGAGTTTACATCACTGTGCTCTAGAAGCAAGTGATTCTTCAATAAAGTGTATTACTTTCTGCTTGTGGTTGGTTGCATAGGACAGTAATGTGCAACAAAGTTTATCAGGTTTCACATCCACAAAGGGGATTCAGTGAAAGCATTTTTTTACAGCTAAAAGCAATATTCACTCATGGGTGAAAGCTATGTTTTTCTTTCTTCACATGGGTGAAAAATATATATTTTTCTGTTCTGCACAATTGTGCAAGTCCTCATTAGTTGGTGTGCCCTCCTGAGCTGCTGTGGGCTGGCACATCCTGGAATTTGCCATGCCTCTTCAAGGCCATTATACTAGATGGAAGTGTTCCTTTTTAAGATTCAATTAACCTGAACTTGAATGCATACATTAGAGTAGTGTATGGGGAATTGTATCCTATGTGGATGCTGTGTGATATTCTGCCTTTAAAACAAGACACTGTGGTGAGTTTCACTTTATGAAAGTTTTCCCATTTTAGATTAGCTTCATCAATGTGAGACTTAATCAGTCTCTAGAATGTTGTGCACCTAAAGCCCATCCCAGTAACTATATACACACTCATAATAGCCATTTTTAACTGCCCAGCAGATGTAAGTTTTATATACACCTCCTCAATAAGGAGCTACCTTTACCACACCTATCTTGTGAGTTCTAAGCAAACTGTCTCTTTTCATTGCCAATCCATACAACAGAAAATGTCTGGTAAGAGTTTGGCTGAAGCTCCACTTCCCTAAAAACACTGCTTTGGCATGCTTCATATTTCCAACATTTTTAGCGCCTTGAATGGTTAGTGTAGCTGGATGACTATTTTCTTTTAGTAGACTAGCTGGTCAAATGAGACATATAACATAACTAATCCTCTTTGTCAATGGAATTGTCATTTTGGAAATATGTACTTACCAGGATGACAGTAAATGCAGGAAAAGATATCATGCTGCAGGTTCAGTTAATAAGTTCCAGGTTTTTATAAGCACCTTGGACTGGGCAACAATATCACTTTCTGTGTTTCACCTTCTTAAGGGCCTGCAGAAGGTGTCTCTTTACCTCACATGTTGTCAACAAAAGTTTATCAGCGTGTTAGATAGTTACTAAACTTGGCTCATATTTCATTGCTTGTGGATTGCAAGGTTGTGTTTTATCAGTCCGAGTCTGAATACTTAATGCTGGAAAGCTGCACACTATGTTACTTTGTATGTTACATTTTTCTTACACTCCAAAAAGCCATATTATAGTTTCTCTGTTTTGTTTTCAGAATACTAACTCTTTTTCTCAATGAGCTTTTATAACTTTTTTCCTTAGTTACCTGCTGTCCTGTAATGGAGTTATCAGTTGTTACAAAAATATAAATGTAAAAGCTATTTGAATCTGAGGACAGAACATGCCTTTTTTAGCTTCTATAAATCTAACACTGTTTGTGTGTGAGGGGAAAATGGCTTTTTTTACTTTTTTTTTAGTATTGCAATTATTTTGCTTATATTCATGTGCAAAAATGGGTGCTAAAATTCATTTTCACAAGCAGGAAGTGTGAAAGCAGCTTCACACTTAAAGAATCTTGTAATTTCTACCACTGTAATTTTTCTGCAAAAACATAATTTATGAATTATTTATTAGTGTGTGTGTGAAATGCCCCAGTTGCTATATGGGGGTGGGTAGACAATAAGGCTTGAACCCTGTACCTTGGGCCCAACTGGCAAGGGCGTGAATTCCCTACCCACCACCATTTGTAAAACATTTGCAGATTTTTGCCTCATTTTTCTGTTCTGTTCCTCATAAAATCTGTGGTTTCTGTATTTTTGTTACTTAACACAGCCAGAAGTGTAGTGGTAGCATTGTTGTCTGACAGCTACAGCATTGTATGGTTTGATTCTTGACTGGGGTGCTTTCTGTGTGGAGTCTGCATGTTCTCCCTGTGTTTGTGTGGGTTTGCTCTGGTGTCCTCAATGGATATTTGTCCCTATTTTTTGGACTGTATTCCCCCATTATTGGCTTCGTTTAGGTTTTTTGTGCCGAGGTTGAGAGCTATGGTGATAACTGAATATGTTTGGGGGCTGTATTCCCCCCATTATTGGCTTTGTTCAGATGTTGATGGCTATGGTAAGAACTGAATTCACTAAATGGTAACCATTCCTTTCTTTCATAAAACAGATTATTTGACATAGGGGTATGCTGCTTTGACTGTTTTGCACAGGGTGCTGGGTTCAATACTTGGCAGTGAAATGCATGGTGGCAACACAGCATTTTATTCTAACAACATTCCAATATTGTACAAAGACAAGAACCACGTAGTTACAACCTCATAAATTAAACACAGAAAAAAACCACTGTGGAAACCAAGAACGTTGCTGCTTGAACTTCAAATAAGTAAAACCATATTTATTTAAAAACAATTCAATATTATTCAAGCAATGTTTAAAATGTGTCCCTGTTTTTTGGTCTTTTGCCCCCCTCCTAAATTTTAGATTTTTCCAGATTTCTTGTGCTGCAAAGTTCAGAGATGCAGCTGAGTGTCAAGTAGATTTTACAGGAAGCTGAGAGCTGCAGGGGAACAAAAGTTTAGCGCTGCTGAGTCTGCTTGTGTTGTTAATAACACAACAGGTAGTGTACTTGCTTTTGATGCAGAAGGCTGTGGGGTCTACTCCCACAGTAGACAGATACACTGCTGATACTGTACTGTATTGTAAAGGGGGTGGATGCTGCAGTCCTTTTTGGAGAAGATACCTAGTAACTATGAACCTATCAGTTTGCCATCCATTCCCTATTGCAATATTACTAGCTTATCATTTTTTAATGGAACTTAGGCAATTTATTCCTCAAGGGCAACAGGCACTTTATTTGTAGATGAAACAATGAAATATAAAGTTGTTTGCTAGCAGCAACCTCTTCATTAGTTACAGATTTCTTTAATGTGGAATTATTTAGATAGCTTTTACTTCTTCAGAGATTGTGCATATTTACTGATACTGGTGGACTGTAGAAGTTTGAGTAGACTATTATGATAGAAATGTTCTGAATTGGGCAGTTTTGTCGTTATTGGTGCATGCATTTTGTTTCATTGTTTACTGGAAAAATGTTCAAAACAAATTTCAAACACCCTCTAACATCTGTACTATATTGTACAAGGAATATAGTTTAATACAATCAAGAAGGTGTATCAAAGACCACATGTACATTTCGTGTCCAAGCTGCCCATGATTTGAAAACAGCCCAAAGTTAATCTTTATCTGCCACTGGCAAAATGTATTTTCTTTGAATGTGAATTTCAATGCTGTTTCAATGAATGTGAGTTGCAAGGGCAGAGAGGTTTTAATGCTAAGTCTGTTTTCATTGTGAGATTGCATTGCTTTATTTAGCAGATGTCTTAGTGTTTGTGCTGTAAAATGCAAAATAAAACTTTCAAATGAAGTCCAAATCATCGTAGAAGTAAAGCAGTATGCACATTAGTGTTTATGGTAAATGGGGTGAAATAGCCAAATAATGGTTCATTAGAATGGCTGCAGGGGGGGGAGCTCCATTCAACCATGATTTTGTGAGGGGGAAGGGCGGCAAACTCAGACAGCCCCGGCTGAACTATACCGCTCAACTGTCCAGATTTTCACAGAAAGGATAGATTTTTGCTTCTTATTTTTTGTTTGTTCCTCATAAAATATGTAGTTTTCTGGCAAATAATTTAGGAATTAAGTCACTAAATAATGACAGACACTGAATTTCAGACTTCATAACCTTCAGAAAATGCATGCTAAAGCAAGACCTGTTATTCTATCAATTGTCTCAGTTTATACAACAATTTATAGTACTGTTTATATGTTCCACCAGTATATTTGGCCTTGTCCAGATTTCCTGCATTAACAGGTTGAGAGGTAAGTGCAAATAAATTGCTTTATAGAATTAGGCATATCCAAACCTCTCAACCATCCCCAATTTTGGCTCAAAATGTTGCTCTTCCCCTAATAATCCCACTGCAAAATGGCAATTTTGGAAGAAAATGGTAACTGTAATAATCAGTTATAGATTACTTTTATTTCAGAAATGCATGTAGATTATTTTATTTTATCAGCTGCTGCTGTGAGTAGTACTAAAATTTTAAAAAGTGTCCCTTCTTTGACAGGTCCCAGCTTTATTGTGTGGCTATTTTATATTTTTGCATCACATTTTTGGTCCATTTTTCATAAAATTGTGTTGTTTTTTTTTGGCAAATTAATGGCAAATCATTAAAGACTGAAGTTAGAAAATAATGACAGACATTTGAGTTTCAGATTTTGTACCTTTCAGAAAATTCATACTAATGCAAGACCTACTATTCTATTATCTTTCTAAATTTATAAGAGCAATATTTAAAAATTGTCCTCATTTTTGGGCCTTTGTCCCACTTCTATGTATGGCTCTGTCCATATTTCTTGTTCTGAAGTTGAGAGGTATAACAAATGTGTCAGGGCCCAGCCAGAGACATTTCAAGTTGTGACATACTTGTTGCACCCCATGTAGTGACTCTGGATTTGTCCAAGCAAGGCAAGGAGCACTTATGCAATGTAAATGTGCAGAGTATCCCCCCCATCCAAGGTAGACACAAGTGCTACTTTTATTCTGTCCTTGATTTTGCAGAATGTTCTGGTTTCTGTCATATTTTATACTGTTGATTTATGCTTATTATTACTCGAAAAGTGCCTGTTGATCTGTGTTTAAGTAGCAATACTTTAATGACCATCAGGTAAGCTTGTCTGAGATTGTAAGATGCAAGTACACTTTAATAAGCATACTGTTAAAGCATTGCCAACATTGAAAGCCTTTCTGTTGTTGCCATGCAGAGAATACTTACATAACTAGATAATGTATAAGCCTTGGGTATTGAAATGCATATGACAGTATTTGTAATAAAGGACAGGATTACATTATTTTAAGAAGCTCATTACATTTGTGGGAGACTTGCAGTCATCTTTGCAGGCTTTACCTGTAAACCAAACAGAATGCCAATCTATCATGTGTGGTCCATTACCTGTACAGTAATCCTTTAAGCAATGTAACTTGAGCTTGTTTCTTGTTTGCTTTTCATTTTTTACTTTGATCATGTTTTCCCCATGAAACAAGTAGATAGTTGTCAAGCACCAGGTCTTTTTTGGATAAGAAACATTTTTACAAGTGTGGGGGGGGTATCACAGAGATTGCTACTTTCAGCATGTTACTTGGTACTTTACTAAAGCTGAATATAAATTATAGTTAGAACTGCAGTGCAAGGAGAAGTGGCTTGAGTTGAGTGATGCTTGTTTTTCTTATACTTAAAAAGTAATTTATTTTTTCATGCCTCACAACCTTTTAGTTTTCATCTAGCTATTAAGTAAGCTGTCATGCAGCCAATGCATTGAAATATTTTTTTTCTTTTACACTTAATTTTGTCTTGATTGGACTCTCATAATGACGGTTTGGCACCTAGGGCAGCGTATTTAATTAAAGTTACAGTTTTTGTGGTTTTGAGCATAATTCCTCCCCTTTCTAGTTGGCCACACCCCGTCCCATTGACCCCACCCATTCACCTGTCTCCTGCAGCCCCCTTTGATTTGAAGTCACCAGCCACCACTGCTGAGTCTTTTTCCAAACATGTATAAAATGCCACTAATGCCCTGCTGTTGTTTAACATTAGATTGATACTACAATATACATTACTGGTACTTAGCCTTGATGATTTGTACATAGTACATCTATGTATTAAGTTCAGAATATTCCTATGAAGCATTTTTTCCTTGTATTATATATTTTTTGTGCCTTATTTCTGTATTTTACTGTTCTAACTGGAGCTTTTTCTCCCCGGGCCCACGATGAAAAAGGAGACATGTCTAGTTTGACTTTCCCCGTAAACAAATGTAATAAAATATCCAATTTGCTGTTGAGCCTCATCTTCCTCTAATCTTGGTATAATTAAGCCTTTGATAAATACTTTCATCTGTGCTTTTTCTTGATTTCCACATTCCTCTGCTTTATACAAATTTTCATAAAATTTCCAAAATATGTCTAATACTGCTATAGGATGTCTGGTTATTTTTCTTGTCATAGACTCTCTAAGTTTGGTGACCACCCTTTCTACTTTCTGTTGCCTAAGTCACTGTGCTAAAAGGTTTTGGGCTCTGGAGTTATATATATATAAAAAAAAGTTGCTTAGCAGCAATCTTTCTAAACTCATGCATGTTATCCAAATACTTTTCTGCAGTTGCTCTTCTTGTTCTGTGAGATTTCCTTTATTTTGCAATATTGTAATCTTTCACAACCCCTCTAAATAATTCATATTACTTCTTAGCCATATTTCTTTTTCTTTTCACCTTATTTTTAAACTCCATTTTCATTTTATCCCATTCACTAGCTAGCCATTATAAAGAAATGTTTGTCTTCCCTATTAAGTCTCAAATAATTTCTACCAGCCATTCCTTGAATTCCTCTCTTTTTAACAAGTATGTGGGAAAGTACCGGTGTCTCATTTTTACTTCATTACTCTGCCTTTTTATCTTAGTTTTTATTGCATGATAAATAATAGATTATTGAATGTGTATCAACATTTTTAATTAAATGCACATGTTTCTGTGAAATATAAATTCTATCCAGTGTAGTCCAGTTTTTATACCTTGGAGAATAATATGTACAGTAAGGTTTCTACCTCTGAATTCACATCTTCCATATCAAATATTTTCATAAATTTCTTCAGTAATCTACCTACTTTTGTTACATTCTCCCTTCTAGGTCCACTGACACATCCTTGTTATTGAAAATCAAGTTCCAGTCCTCATCTTTAAGTAATATCCCCACTGAAAGCTGATTATATTTCTCCCATTTTCTTAAGCTCCCAAATAGCAGTTTTTCTGGAATTTAAATATATGCCAGTCTAATTTTCCTCCCTTGCCAATAGCCCCTAACTACCATAATTCTACCATTATTGCCTTTTCTCCTCTTCTATCACTATTTGAGCTACTCTAGCAATCAGTATTATTACTCACTGTTACCCTTGTTCCCGATATTCTGCTGAATATTGATCCTGAAATCCCTTCTTTGTCAAATTCACATACCCTTTTTTTCCAGATGTGTCTTCTGTAGAATTACAATTTGCATTCTGTATTTCTTAATATAAGTCAATACTTTTTCATTTTTTGTCTGCACATATAAAGCCATTTATATTCTAAGATAGTATGGAGGAAATAGGCATCATGTTAAAAAGGTACATCTCCCACCTATTATACAAGACAATTTTTGAATGTGTATTTCCAACATTTGTCATACATGCACCACTGTTTGATAGGCCATTTCCAGTTGAATCTATGTCACATTTGTCAAGACTTTTTTAATGAAAACGTGAATACAAAAATGCATTTGTAGAACAACCTCAAACCCCTTTAACTTAGAAAAAAAGACAAAACTAGATATATTTTCAGCAAATTAAGTTTAGACCTCCACATCAGAACAATTGCCCCAAATTAGCAGCTGTACCTGCAGGCATTACCTAATTTTACACATGGTAAAGTGCATGTTACAGCTTGCATTCCCATTTACACTGCTTGCTCTCTGTTCTTTTCTTAGCGCTGTTCCAATCACAGATGCAAAAAAACAGCTTGTATGTTTTCAGAAAACATTTAACTTTTGGCCTTAAGGAAAAATGCACTGGCTACCTTTAACTTATTACATCCGAGTAATGGCCCCAGGTGCATCTGCAGTTAACTCCTACTGACGCCTGTAGGTATCAAATATTGCTTGTTCATACTTGCATCAATAAATATAAAACCATGCTATGTACAAGGTTTTAAAAGATTTCATTTTAAAGCCTACACAATGGCAAACTGAACTGCATTAATATTTGGCATCTGTCTGCTGCAGGTAAACAGATATTAACTGTTGTTTTTATGATATTAATTTATATGCATATAGTTTTCACATTTTTCTAAATATCTCAACAACCAAGTTTGTTTGTGTCTTTTTTCTTTTGCCGGTTAGGGGTCACCACAGCAGAACTCCGGTCCGCTGATTGGTAGTTGATTTTTACGTGCCAAGTTACCAGCCCTGATGCACAACCTTCAACGGAGGTACGCATGTCTCCACACAGAAGACGCTCTAGCTGAGAATCGAACCGGACAGCGTCTTACTGTGAGGCGACAATGCTACCAGAGCATCACCACCACAACAACCAAGTAACACAGACAAAACCCCTTAGCATCATATGAAAGCTGTCAGCTAGATGAATAAAATGCTGCCAACAGTATTGTGTAACTTGAGTGGTTGCTGAGATATTGTAACTTGTTTACAAAATATTACAGACTGTAATACTTACTATGTTTACTGTGATTTATAAAATTCAGTTTAAGATCTAGAACCTAAAGAATGGGACCACTGTAAAAAATAGTTTATGCTGAAGAGTTTTCCATTTACACTTCTTTCATAATCCCTATGGCTCCAGCGATATGATCATTTGTTTGAAATGTAAGGACATAATTTGATTCTGTCAAAAGGCTTAGGCTCCACCCATTGGAAGCTACAGTGCAAACTTCCTGAGCTCCATTGGAGTGAATGAGTTAAATAAAACTAAATTGGGCACCCTTCTGTTAAATACATTAAAGTTTTATGGCTGCTGTGGAAGATACCATCTCTTAATCACATCCCATACTGTCGGACTTTATTTTTACTGAACTGCTTACCATTGTACCTTTAAATTTTGCATTTCCCTCAGCAAAGAATGTTCAAAACCCTCAAGATTAATTGTTTCCACCTGTAGACAACTTGACATCATACAAAAGTAGTCAGCAATGAGAAAATGAACTAAGAATTTTGCAGCTGAATGAAAAATCTTTTGTAAATATCACTCAGAACACAATGTACATAATGCCCCTGGGCAACTGTCCTCAGCTATAGACTTCATATCTCTCACTGAGAACAATTGATAATGGAAAAAGCAACAAGCTAATATTGCTGTAGACACAAGAAACTTTGCATTTTCATGCCTTTCATCATTTGTCTTATTTTTAAGCTTATTTGCTTACTAAAAGACCTTTTTATAGCTTAAGCAGAGGATATTAATGTAAACATTTGTCCTTGAAAAAAAAACGGGAAATTATCTTAAATCTACATATAATATAATTAACATACTTTTGTACCCTACCAGCCCAAGATCACATCATTATAATAACTTAAACATGATTCTGTTCAGCCTTTCTTATCTTGTTAAAGACAAAAGGTATGTACTTGTAATAATTTTATAAATGTGTTGTCTTGGTCCATCAGTTCAACAGTTGGGTTATCAGATCCAGCTGCATCCAACCTAATTGCTTTTTTTTTTTTTCAAGAGCTTGAATCCATGGCTCTGATTCCTCCCATATCCATAATTCCCTCTAGTCCCTAGAATACCTCAGATTGAGTTTTCCTGCTTGTGGCTAGCTCTACACCTAGTGATCATAACACAGACCCTATAAATGAATAACAAGGAACAAGAGTAACAACAAATGGATGTCCAAAAAAAAGACAAAGCCCCTAGTTGGGTCCAACTGATTAACTGTGAGCCAGAAAGTGACAATTTATGATGGGTAACAGAGAGAGTGGTGAGCTGGATGGAACAAGAAAACACAAATCTAGCATTATGACAATTACGTAACTTTTGTTGTCTTTTCTGTCTGACTCAACAATTGGAACAGATTCCCAAGCTACCCAAGAACTTTGGCAGTCTCATGGACAGATATTCCAACGTATGACTGAGCCAAAGGATCTACTTAATCTAGACTGCACATCCTACCTGTAATTCAGCACAAAGGTATGAACTATAGACTAAGTAGCTGAAACACAAATCTCATCAATGGGAACTCTAGTGAAGGGAGCACTGGAGGTAGCCTCAGCTCTAGATAAGTGGGCCTGTTTTTGACCATGTAAAGTTAATCCTATTTTTCATAAACAAAGGAAATATAGTTGGAAAGCCACCTGGACAAAGTCACTTTAGACAATTATTGTCCCAATTTAATCTTTGAAAAGGAAAGCAAAAGCTGATCTGAATTTCTCATATCCTTTGTACAATGTAAATAAAGCCTTAGTTGAAGAAGAATGTCCATCAAATGTACAGTATATTCTCCTTTGTTCGAAAATTTTGAAAAGAACAATGCTAGTTTTGATCTTCTGATTAAGATTCACATCTGAGGCCACTTTTGGTAGAAAATAAGTATTAGTTTGTAAGGATACCCTAACCTTATGAAACACAAGCTAAGGGGTCTGCAAGACAATGCTTGCAACTCAGAAATCCACCTAGCTGAAGTAATTGCTACAAGATTGCCTTCCAAGTAAGGAATTCCAAGTCCGCTGAGAATGCTAGCTCAAAGGCAGACCTAGTTAATGCCTGTAGCATTACAATAATATTCCATACAGAAACTTGGTCCATGACTGGAGGTCTTAGGAGAAAATGTCCCTTCAAAAAAAAAAAAACTCAGAAATGTTCAAGGAAGCAATGAAAGTTTGATTTTGCCCCACATGAAAAATGCACTTTGATCATTGACAAACTAGCACCTTTCTAAAACAAATCCACTAAGAAATCTAAACTAGATGTTAGCATAGCTGAAAACATATCCATACCTTTGGAAAAAACTATATGGCAAATATTTTCCACTTGCTAAGATGCAAAGATAAACCTTCCTAGTGTCTGTTTTTTGTGAGGATGACAAAAATATGAATAGTTGGAGTGGACAGCCTGGTGTCTCTGGCCATCATTAGAACTGGAGGAACCATACAGTCAATTTCAGGGTTTCTATGTCTTGGTGGTGCTGACCAGATGGGATGAATCAAAAGGTCTGGGTATATATCCAGCACCCATGCAGGGTATTTCATACAAGTCCAGAGGAAAGGGAATGAAACCTGTTGGGACCAAAAGGGTGCAATGATCATTACTTTTGCCTTGCACTTCTTGGTCTTATGTAGAAACTAGATTATCAGAAGAAAACTTGGAAAGGTGTATAGGAGACCCATGGACCAACTCCGGACTAGAGCATTCCTAAGTGAATGTCTCTGTGGGGGGATTATGGCAAAGTAGCTAATGCATTTGCTGTTTAGATGGGAAGTGAAAAGATCATAGCAAGGCCTGCCCCAATAACTGAAAATCAAAGCCACCACTGATTGATTGAGGGACCACAAATGAGGCAGAAGAACTGACCTGCTTAGCTTATCCACCAGAACACTGAACGTCCCCGGGATATGCATTGCAACCAGAAAGCATCAGGAAGATATTACCCACTGCCACACTCTCATGGCTTCCAGGCACAATGGGTATGAATGGGTTCCTCCTTGCTTGTTGATATATCAGACCACCACCATGTTGTCTGACTGTATAGATATCACTCCCTTAGTAAGTGAGCCCTGAAATGCCTGCAATGCCAGGAAGGCTTTCCTCTTCATTCCAAGACATTGATAGGAGGACTGGCCTTTGTCATCGACCATTTGCCTTCAACCATTTTCCATTCATAATGCCCCCCACCCCAGAAAGGAAGCATCTGTGGTCACAGTGGCTATCAGGAGTGGAAGGGTGACTGGTCAACCCAAAGTTAACATCAGTGAAGTCAATCACCAATGGATATGTTTTCTGCATACGGATGTAAGACAAACTGGAATGGGATGGGGTTGATACATCTATGACCACTGCACTGAAAGTGTCCACTGCAGGAGTCTCATATAGAATCTTGCCTGAGGTACTTGTGTGAACATGCAGCTATGGAACCAGTAACCACAGGATAAGTCTTGCTGGAGGGTTGGAATGAGAAAGGACCTCTGAAGCTAAGTGGTGTAGAGACAGAATTCTGGATTGTGGAAGTTTGCCTGCCTCAGTTGTTGAGTCCAGGTGGCATCCTATGAGTGTCATCTGTACTGGCACCAGATGGCTTTTGGCAAGGTTGATTGTAATTACCAAACATGGGGCTAAATGAAGGAAGAAGTCTGAGCACTGAATTAGTAGATCCCTGGTGGATGAGGTGAGGAGCCGGATATCCCAGTAGGAAAACACCTAGAAACCTTGTAGCCCAAAACATGTTGACACAACTGCCATGCATTTGGTGAACATCCTGGAGGGCTGGCAGTACTCTCAAATAAAAAAGACTAGCTCCTAGCTGGAAACTGAGAAATCTCCTGGGTGGCTTGGGTCTATATTAAAATCTCAAAGTCTGACAATATCAAAGATGATATTGTCGACACAAGAATACCGAAAGCATACTACAGTGAATGTTTAAATGGAAAATCTCCGTAGGGCAAGATTTCTGTTTACATCAATGTAGTGCATTCTCTGAGTTGGTATATTTAAGTAGGGGGGTGTGCAGTAGGGCTTGCCCCCCTGCCTACACACTATTTTTTTAATTTAGTATTTTTTTTGGTTTTGATGGTTTAAGACTTCGATCACTAAAATTTGATCTTTAGTGATTTGAAGTTTTAAACCTTCGAGATTATAATATACACCTGGTGGCTTTGCTATCTTGATATGATATGAGACATCCTGGAGATCGATCAAGCACATCCAGTCAGCCTTCCTCAATACAGGTAGAATGGACTGAACTATGATGAACTGGAACTCTGTTTCACAAACTGTTTGAGATATCTTAGGTCCAGACTGGCCTGAGGTCCCTGGTTTACTTTGGAACAAAAAAAAAAAAACCTTGAACTGACTCTAAATCATTGTTGGTCTGGTTGGACCCCCTGGAAGACTCATTTTTATAGCAGCTTTGCAACTTTCACTGCTGCCAATTCTGTCTGACTGAGTGGAAAGTCAGGAATTCTTCTTTTTCTTCTCTTTACGAGACACAAAGAGGAATAATGTAACCTCTGGTGATTATTCTCTGCAGCTAGGAATCTTGAGTGATGGTCTGCTAGGCTTGAAGGTGCAAGGATAAGTGCTCCAACTGCCTCCATAGTGCAGTTGGACAACCATTTAGGAGCACTGGAAGGGTTTCTCAGTGAAGAGACCTCAAAACCCTTGATGTTGCAGACTGTATCTGCCCCTAGGGTGGCATCCACTAATGTTATCCCCCCTCTGCTCCAGTGGGTCTGTCAGCAGAAGCATCCTGGAGAAAACCCTGGGACTTTCAAAACCACAGCTTTTTTTCTACCCTTTGGCTCTGAGAAAAGGTTAAAGATTTACTAACATCACTAAATACAATAACAAAGAGATGATGGAAATAGAAAAAGTAGTCCAATAGCTGAAAAAAATCATAGAAAAGATCAGTTTTAACAATTTATCCAACCACAGGATATAGGACCCTTGAATCATGTTTGGATTCCTCAAGTCGCAAGTGAAATCTGAGATAATCTCTGACTACAGGGAATTATAAGTAGGGGAGGAGTCAATGCCCTGGATTCAAGGTCTTGGAAAAAAAGTGCCAGTCTTTGATCATCCAGGGAAAAAGTATGCTGGAAACAAATGCATACAGCAGCTAAAATCTCACACTTGTCTCTTGACATTCCCCAAGTGCTTCTCTTCTGCCTTATGTGCAGTGAATAATCATTTTCCAGAAACACTCTGCTGTCTCCAGTTTTTACTACTTTTCCTTTCTGCTGCAGTTTTGTCAGGATCAACTCTTTTTGCTGGCATGACTGCCTGTTTAATAATTTGTCTTGGCTGCTTTCTCATGATTGGGTTTGGAGCATACACTTGATGTGCCCTTTCAATTAACAAATATTGCTGTGGAACACCAATCTAGTTGCTTATTTATGCTTTCATAAAATTAATACAGTCTGTTCTTTCTTTGGTAAAGCAGACAATCTCAGGTTTTCTCTGCATGCTCTATCTTCTAACTCTTATTAGTTATTGAAACAGTTCTTCTTCAGAAGCTTTATACTCAACCAGCATTTTTCTTCATTTCATCCTCTGATTTTTGCAGTTTTATCAGCTCATCTGAATAAATAATTGAAACTTTATTTTTTCCAGCTTTTTGGTATTTAAATTGATATATTCCTTCAGTGATTCATTTATTTTAATCACCTCTGAGTACATTTGATTTATTTTTTCCTCTAAACTACTGGAAGCCATCTCTTGTACCACAGCAGAAGCATGAATTGCTTATTGCTGAAGAGCTGCAGGATTCTTTCCAGCCAGTGGTTTCTTTTCTGGTTGATTTTCTTTCTGGTTCTCTAAATTTCTTCTTTGATGGCATCCAGGCAGTACTCTTACTAGCCAATGACAGAACTTTAGCAAAAATGACAATTTCAATGTTTCCCTTTTCTCAGTTTCTGTTTTCCAACTAGGAGAGTTGAAATTAAGGTATTGATCGGTGTGCAGCAGCCATCTTGGAAATCCTATCACTGCTGTTTCTCCAAGTTTTCATATTCCCCATCCCACAGTTGACACAAATTCATCTGTTTCAGATGTAGAGGCCAGAAACATTTTTGTGTTTTCTCACCCTTCTTCCAGGTCTGTCAGGTCTTGGAGGAGTATTGCAGTAGAACTGGTTTACAAGATTATGATAATGGCATTCTTTCAGATGCAACACATGTAGCTTAACAGTTCTCCCTACGAATATTTCAGTGTTCAGTGGTCCTTCATCCCTAGCAAAATTTTTCATCCCCTCTATCTTTGCACTCCCATTATTGGTCCACTTAAAGGCTTCAGATCCTATGAAACTGATGTTGGATCTACTGGCATCAATGTCAGTGTCAAGTGGGGCTTTGGTTTGACTGCAGATCCATTATCAGGACTGCAGCCTTTGGTGTCAGTGCTACTTGACATCAGATCTGTAGTTGTCTTTGATGTTATGCAATCATTTGGGTTTGGTCCCTCATCATCAGCATCAGCCCCTACTTTTTCTGGTTTGACAGTTCCATTACCAAGGTCAGCCTAGTCTCTGGCATCAATGCCCTCGACATTAAACTTGGGTCTTAATTTTTCAACCCTAAAGACTGGAATTGATCTCTTGGGGTCAATTATATAACCCACAGCCCGAGTTTATATGTTAGCCACTACAGTTTTGCTCAGTCATTTGTGGGTGGCCCTGTTGGCCAGGGGATGGAACCTGTGTTGATGTTGATAATGCAGGCTCCTCTGAATTTGCCCACCTCAATATCTGTACATTGGTCTCAGAGACACACATGCATCTGCTAACTCAGTCATGCACCATCTTCTTGGCCAGGACATAAGTATGTATTCATCTCTCTTCAGTGCCACTCTCCTACCTTCTTCAACACTCATGCTTAACTGTCACTGGTTTCTCTCACACAGTCCATCCACTTATTTGCTGGATGCCCTAATTTCCTCCTGACTTCTTCCTCTCTGTCCCACTATAATTTGCCCCTATTCCTTCCATCAAGGAACCATCTACTTTTTCCTCTTGGACTTGTCACCTTTGAGGCAGCCCAAACAAGTACAAGAGAAAGCATGTGGATTCCCAACAGCAGTCACCCACTCTAGAGTTAGACAAGGACAAATGACATGATTCCCCACATCCCCAATGATGACCCCAAATACAGATAAAACCTGAAAATGATGAGGCAAAAGGTGGGATGGCCTACTATATTCCCCTCTCCTGAGCACATCCTGCAAGAGGCTTTCCAATCCTCTAAGCTTTCTTCCTGGGTGGTTCTACCAATTACCAAATGGTACAACTAGAGGTTAAAATGGCATGGAAAACTCTGATAATGTGACACCTGACATTATTTTCATATCTCCTAAGGCCCAGAAATGTTTGTCACAGGCTCCTCATGTAAATTCTATAGCTGTGGTCGCTGCCCTGCCTCAGTGTTCATTCATCAAATAAGGAATTATACATGTTGGACAAACTTGAGAAAAGTATTTATGCATTCTACATGTTTTTCCTAAAGGCTGTTAATTATTTACACATATGCTGCATTTCCAGAGCTGGCAGATGAAATAAATCATTTTTTGGAAAAGTTGACAGATGGGGACTTGAAGTATTTCATGTTGCATTTCCAAATGTCAATCACATGTTCAATAGCAGACTTTAGCATGTGTCCAGCTTATAACCCTGCAGAGGGTACCAGAAAGAACAGCATGTACCAGACCAGCAGTGAGCTACCATGCTGGCTGCATCTCACAACTTCATCATAGGTACTAAGGTAGCATTTGTGAATGATTTCTTTGTAGGGATCCTTGTTTTTTGATCCTCTGTTTAAAGCAGAGTTGGAAAAAATGGATTAAGAAGCTAAAACACTCATCATTGTTGGCACCTAATTTGAAACTCCCCAATACATGTTACCAGATATGCAGAGAACCTGCACCAACTATTATTCCAGTGTGGTTAAAACCATGGTAGTAACTGAATTTCTTGGACGCACCAAAGAGGGCAAAGAAACTTCCAGAATGGCTGCTATCCCTATGGGTAATGAAAAGAATAACAAGGGATACCATAATTTCTCCCTTCTGGAGAGGGAAGCAGATCAACTCCCCGAGACCTTGCCTGGTTGTCCTACCTTAGCGACAGTAAGGGTCATCCATTCCTTCAGTTGTCTGGATGGCCATAACACAGGACATGCGTGTCATGACAATAATACCTAGAGGCTACAGCATACCCTTCCACACAATGCACCACCACATTCTTTTCCCATTCCAGATGTCCCACCCTGTTAAAAAAAGTGTGGCATGAAAAGAGAGGCTAAACCTATTTGACAAATGAGCCATTTATGAAGACCTGCCAGACCAGAAAGGTCTAGGATTCTACTCAAGATTCCTTTAAGTTCTAAAGAAAACCAAGGGCATCAGGTTAATGCTTGATTTGAGTGGCCTTAATCATCATCAACCACCTTTTTTCCCATTTTCTCCATAGGATCTAGGAGTTGTGTCAAATGTTGCCATCTCTTTCTATTCAATGCCAGTCTCCTACTTTCTTCGACACTCATGCCTGTCAAAGGTCTTTTCTTATACTATCCATCCACCTCTTAGCTGGTTGCCCTCATTGTCTCTTGCCTTCCTGTCTGTTCCAAGTCTTTTTCACCAGATTGTCTTCTGCTTTTTTGCACATGTGCCTGAACCACTGTAATCTGTTCTCTTTCACCTTTTCTGCAATTGGAGATAATCTGTCTTCTGTTATGTCCTCATTTCTTTGTCTGTCCCAGTGTGTGCATCCCACCATCCAGCTCAGGCACCTCATCTCCATCACCACTATATTCCTCAATTCCTCTGCCTTTACTGCCCAAGTTTCAGTACCATGTAGTAGTACTGGTTTCACTACTGTTTCATATACCTTACTTTTCAGCTTCTTTGGCATTCTTCCATCATACACTACTCCTGATATTCTGTACCAGTTGGCTGCAGCCCCTCTGATTCTAGCTTTGACCTCTTCATTCAGACTTATCTTCTCTTCAACCACCCTTCCAGATACTTGAAGCTGTTAACCTATTCCACTATTTTCCTTTTATCTCAATTCTCTGCTTCCTCTGATTTTTTTCATTTGCTGCCTTTACCACTGTCTTATCTGCACTTAGTTTCATCTCATGTGCCTTCAGTTTTGCATTCCATTCCCCTATCATTTGCTGAAGTTCTTGCTCACAGTCTGCCTCTAATACCACATCATCAACATAAAATAACTTTGTTGATCTCTCCTCTCTGACTTGTTTGTTAATGTAGTCCATCATCAGCATGAACAGCACTGGGCTCAAAGCTGGACCCTGATGCACACCTAGTCACCCCTCAGTGAGGCCAAACACCGTTCACACTTGAGTCAATGAGTTCTTGTACATAGCCTGCATGAATTCTACCAATGTTTCTGGGGGCTTCAAACTACTGCAAGACTGCCAAGTCAGCTTTCTTGGGACCTTGTCATGTACTTTCTCCAAGTGGTCTTTTTTTCTCATCTCTAGCTTTCTCAATTATTGGTCTCATTGCAAACATAGGGCTGGTTGTGCTGCATCCTGATCTGAATATGATTTGCTGATCTTCCATCTTACTTTCTACTATTCTGCACATTGATTTATCAATCATCCTCTACAGAACTTTCATGGAGTGTGACAGGAGTTTAATACCTCTACACTGCCCATAGCTGTGAATGTCCCTTTTGTTCTTGAACACTGGCACTAGTATGCTTATTATCCAGTCACCTGGGATACACCTTTCTCTCCATACTGCTTTGCCTACCCTCAGAAGCCATTCCTCCCCTACCTCACCCAACATCTCTATCATATCTGCTTTGACCTCATCTGAGCCTGCTACTTTCCCTGACTTAATTTTCCTTAGTGTTGTTCTTACTTCTTCCATGGTGGCCTAATCAGTTCATCCAAAAATTAGTCCTTTCTTGTGGTCACAGAACAGTTTATTGTTCTCTATATATCTGAAGAACACTGGCTGTGGTCTTTGGACCTCCAGGATACTTACCTATACATCAATAAGATTGCCTAGGAGTCCAGGCATACCTCTCAACTGTCCAGATTTTTTGATCTGTTCCTCATAAAATCCACGGTTTTCTGGCAAATCACTTGGGTGATCGGAGGACTGAAGTCAGTAAATAATGACATTCGAGTTTCAATATTGCATGCTAAGATGGATCCTGTTATTCTAGCAACTGTTTAAATTTATAAGAGCAACATTTAAAATCGGTCTCTATTTTTGGGCCTTTCCCCCTATTATGTCAGGCTTTCTTCAGATTTCTTATAGTAAGAGGTTGGGAGGTATGAGTCTAGGAGGTTTCTACAATTCCAGATAACAGCCAGTCACTATCAGTTCTGGATGCTTCCATTTACTTCATCCCAGCCATAAGAGTGTTTACCTAGTGCATGTCTGTCATTGCAGTGAAACAGAGGCTGAAAAATGCCACGGTGTTCCTGTAACTTGATTTCTGGCTCTAGCCGCCCTAACAATGCACAGTCTTATTACAGACAAAATGACTCTTTTGAGGCTGTTCCAGTCCTGTGAGGCTTATGTTGGACCCACACAGTAACAGATAATGCCCAGATGCTCACATTCATTAGATGCACTCTGGACACATGGTCTTGCTGGATGTTTCAGCCCATCAACATGCTCTAGACCATAAAGGGTGTTATGGCTCAGATCCTCCAAGCACAAATGGTCCCTGCTTCTCTCTGCCTCAGGGTCATGGTTTCTAATGCCATATCTTATATGAGAGCACTGCAGTGGACCCTGAAGGTACAGTGAAATCAATTCTCAAGCCCCATGTCTTTTTCCAGATCACATTTCTAAACCTTGCAAGAAACATTTGGATTGGTGACTGTACAA
Organism: Protopterus annectens; assembly: GCF_019279795.1. NCBI lineage: Eukaryota > Metazoa > Chordata > Ceratodontiformes > Protopteridae > Protopterus > Protopterus annectens. The sequence continues at coordinate 249,716,617 of NC_056750.1, forward strand.
AGTGAAGTCTTGGCAGACATTTTTTGGTTCTACTGCAGTTGTAGCTGCCAGCACAGATCACAATGCCTTGTGGTGGGGGCATTATCAAGAGTCCAGGGTGTATGGTCACAAAGGTTAGTCAGCATATCAATATACTAGAAATAACAGTGGGCCTGATGACTTTTTAGGCATTCCAGAACAACCTTTCTCAAGATTATATTGTCCTCTACAATAACAATATGGTTATAGTTAAGCATGTGAATAAGCATAGAGGGACACACTCTGCATTACTTTGCTACTAGAATGGGATGTATCTGTGAAATGCCTTCTGGTGGCCAAACCCATCTCAGGAAAACCTACTTTAGTGGAATTAATGAGTTGTTGTCTACTGATGCACCATGGGTAGGTTGTCAGCCAGTTTGTAGTGCTGAAACTCTGTTATCAGTACAGAAGCCTTGCTTCAGTCCATTTGCATCTCTGATCAATACAAAATGCTGCAACTTTTTCTCTTTATTCCTCCCTCAAGAGGATGCCCCCAGGATGTACCTGTATAGAAATGGCACTGGCGCTCCTTTATGATTTTTCCCACTTCCGTTGATTCTCAAGTTTCTTTAGATGGTCAAAATGATCAAAGATAAGGCCATTCTCATAACTATATAGGTGTAGTGCCCGCTGTTTTGGTCTCGTCTTCTGGCCTCTTTGCCTGAGGTCCTTCAGAACCATGCTGATCCACTCATTCATCAGATCTCATTGGATTTTTGCTCCCTAAAGTTAACCACATGGTTTCCCCAATTCCAACTATTGGAAAGGCTCTTCTTACCCAGAATGGGTGGTACAAATCCTGTGTTCTGCTCAGAAACAGTCTGCTAGGAAAGCTTATAAAATTTGGCATGTTTTTCCATTTGGGCTACAATCAGAGGCTTGGATCTGTTTGGTGCTTTTGTTTCATCAATACTGGATTGCTTATTACAGATTTTCTATACTGGTTTTTGTTGTTCATCCATTAAGGCACATTTGGCAGCCATTTTCAATTTTCATCAGGGTGCTGTCCCTTTGTCTCTGGCTTCTTTAAAGGTTTATAAGTAAGACTTAAGTCCATTTTTCTTTTATGTTTTCCCCTCAAGGATCTTGTTCTTTGAGACTTTTACTTTATATTGAAGAATTTAACTTTTCTAACATCAGAGCCAGAAACAAAGTCCGATTTGATATTTGTGTCTTCAAAGACTCTTTCTGGTGACTGTAACTTCTGGCAGAAATATTGCTGAGCTGTAAGCCTCATGTGCCAATCCACCTTATTTCTAAAAGGCTTGAATGTCTTTGAGAAAAACAAATCTTACATAACCAAGGAAGTGACTGAGACTAACCTCATTGTGCTTTACTGTTTCCCTTACCCCTTTCTACAGCCAGAAAGATTTCATGTTCCTTTTCTTCTTGATCTTTTTTCTGCTACTTTTCTGCTGCCACATTCACTCCACTTGTAAGCTTGTCTTTTAGCTGATCTGATCCCCTAGTTCTCATCCATTTCATTAAAAGGCCTGCTTCTTTTCCCAACTTATTCTTCTAACAGTTGTGAAAAATTTTTACACTGCATGGATGTGCACAGGTAGCTCAGGTTTTTATCTGGACAGAATCAAATTTATCAGAATAGATTTCCAGATTTTTGTTTCATTCTTCAAAAAGAAACTGAGCTCTAAGGTTACTAAAGCAACCTTAATGGAATGTTTTTTTTTTTTTTGGTTGTATCAAACTCCACTGCCAGAATATAATAAACATTCACCTTCGGAGTCTAGAACCTGTTCATGTAGATCAGTGGCCATCTCCTAAGCCATTTTCAAAAATGCATTTTTAGACTGTATTTGTGCAGTTGCATTGTGGGCATCACTAAATATTTTGGCACAATTGGATACGAGCTCCATGTCCAGGTCATCCTTTGGAACCATTGTCTTCTGGTTGAGGAAGATAGAACTTTCCAACTCAGATATAACAGTTACTTACTGCAACACTAAATCTGGATCAGTAGTTAGGTCTTCATCAAACTACCTACACACATTTCCACTGCCTATGTCCTGATGGGGCCTGGAAGATGATCATCTGTTTCTTGTTGCTATGGTTTTTCTGGATGTTGATATATATTTATAATTCAGTTGTAGTAACTGCCCTGCATCAACACAGCCTAACTAAGGCATGGGTAGCATCCTTTTTTGCACAGTATTACAAGTATGGGGAAGGGCCAGTAGCCTGGAAAACCTTTTAGACTTGGCCCTATTAGTTGACAACTTCCTGTTCTGAACTGAACAGCTTCTTTGACTACATGACTGGATGCAGAGGGTGGCCACTGGAGGGGAGCTTCAGCAAGATCTCTGACATTGTGTCTCTGTATTTATCTGCCTAGAGACAATAACTGATATTAAAGGGGAACTTCAGTAAGACCTTTGACACTGTACCTGACTAGAGACAGAGGCTGATGTTAGAGGGGAATTTCATCACAGCCTCTGATGCTGTGCCTCATGTGAGGCTGGTACAAAAATTAAAAGGTATGAGGATGGGTTGCAATGTAGTCTGGTTTTGTAAATGGAAATAGAGCTTGCTTGCTAGAGAGGAACTATCAGTAAAAAAAAAAGTCAGTAAACATTGTAATGTCAGAAAGTTTTGTGTTAAGGTTCATCCTGTTCCATACACCCATGTCAGATATTCCACTACGTTTGGAGAAAATGAAGACAGTGTGGGAGTCACAGAAAGTGGTCAGTCTCCAGCTTACCCTGAAAGAGATGGAAAGGATCACTATTAGTTGAAGGAGTATCCAAGGAAGCATGTGTGTGGTTAGTAGGAGACTGTGGTAGATATGATATATGGGTGAGCTCTATGTCAGGAAAAGTTTTCAACTTAGTCCACAAGGAGGCAAGCGGCAGTTTAAAGAAACTACAACAAGGCTTCACAGGAGCAAGGGAAGAAAATGAAAACTAACAAAATATGAAAGTGAGACTAGTTAAAGGAGTGGAGAATGAAAATCAGTACTGTGTAACAACAACAAAAAAAGAGTCTAGATGGCAAGATGTTGGAAAGTGAGCACAGCAAGGATTCAGAGATTGAACCACTGGGATAACCTGCAATACAAGAATAGATGGGAATAAGGTGTCCAGAAAAGACAAAGTGGGCAAGATAAGGGGGTGGCAATCTACAAAACAAAGGAAATCATAAGCATCAGGGAAGAGCTGAGGGGAGACAGCAGGTTATTGGGAGATGCAAAGGAAATGGCAAAGATGAGTGTCATGGTGACTTGATACTGTATATACTGTAGCATCATGGTGGCCTCTAATATACAGAGAAGGGATGCTGATTGGCTTATGCAAAAAAAAATAAGAATGTGTAAAAGGAAAGGAATAGCTGTAATAATGGGGATTTGAACTGGCACAGAGAAGACTGAAGATGTTCTTAATTAAAATGGAAGCAGTACTAGCAGGCAGTGATGAACCTCAGCATGGTTCAATGGGTCTCAGACAGGCCCCTACAGAGTAAGACATGAGGAGGTTACAGGGCCTAAAGCAGGAGATGCTGGAAAGAACAGTGGAGACACAGATGGCCAAGTGGATACAGTGGATTCACTTGGGCTAAAGGAGAGGCTTACAAATGGAATGAAGGTGACAGAGGAGAAGTGAAAAGAAAGACCAAAAGATAAAGAAACACTTGTAGAAAGGGTGAGAGAGAGACAGATAATAATGGAGGATAAGGCATGCAAAAAAATGGAAGCAAGGCAATGAGGAAGAAGCTACCTGACATATGAACTAAGACAAGGAAAACAAGGGAAATCAGATCAGCTAAAGTCAAAGTGGAAAGGGAACTACCAGAAAGAGTAAGGCAGTGAAATAAAATGTTTTGCTGGTAAAAAGCTAAAAAGCAGAGAGGAAAAAAATGTGAGTGGGGGGCAGGGATTTCCAAAATGGTCTGCAAAGGGAACGGAATGGAACATGGAAAAAAATCTGAAAGTCTGAACAAATTACCTGTCTATGTCTTCATAAATGGAATAAGTATGGATAATAAGTGGGATGAAAGGAATAGAGGACTGCTCATATAGAGAGATTGAATTCAGAATAGTGGAACAGAATCTGGCTAAAGTGAAGAAGGACAAGACTGAGACACCAAACACATTACTCCCAAAATCCTTGAAAACTAAGTTCTGAAGAAGCACCTGAAGGCAAATACCAGTAGCTGTTTAGCCGGTATTGAAATAAAAGTAAGAAGATAATCAGGGTGGCTCTTCACAAAGGAATCCAGCAGATCCAACTCTGGAAGCTGCAGACCACACAACCTGACTTCAGTGGCAGGAAAAGTGATGGTAATAATTCTCAATTTGTGTTTAACCAATGCCAGGACGTGAAATGCCAAGAATTGAAAGCTGAAAAGATATTGACAATCCATCACAATACAGCTTTATGAGGAGAACTGGATAGGGGTATATACCAACTGATGTGCTCTACCTTAATTTTATTAAGAGATTGAACTCAATCACTCAGAGAAACCTACTGAGTAAACACCAAGGTTTAGAGGTATGAATAATCAAATAAAATATGTAGAAGGATGGTTACAAGGAAGGTCTGAAAAGGGGTCAATCTAGGGGACTCTATTAATGAAAACAGAGTAATGACCCAGAGGGGTCAGCTTTGTGTTTGATACATTTTGGTGGGTTTGCTTCAGACTACCTGAAGGACAGTGAGACCAGAATCAATCTGTTTGCAGATGAAACCAATGCAGAAGCCCGAAGAGGGATGTGAGAGCTGAGTGAGGGACCTGGCCAATTAAACACATGTGACAGACAGGTGGCAGTTAAACTTCAACCAAGAAAAATATAAGGTGTTAAGTATGAAATATAGCAATCCAGGTTAGCAGCCCTGGCAGTTAAGTGAGTTGAAGGACTAAACAATGCAAGTAGGCTTAGTAATACTTAAAAACAGTAAAGACTCATTATACCCAGCTTCATATAGGCCCATTTAAATTTTAAATCACAATTATAAAGTGTTTATGTCTATAATAAGTAAAAGAATTGCAAAGGTGTTGCCAAAATTGATAGCTATGGATCACTGTGGTTTTGTGGAGGGTTGGCAAACATTTGCCAACATTAATAGAACAATGATGAAAGTAAATAATGTGGGAAGAAATAGCCAGGGAATTGTTATGGCTAGGCTTGTATAGGCCCTAGGGCGGATAGCCTAGTACCAACCTATGATCTAGAGGGAAGCAGAATGTAAGAAAATACCACTGTTGCTGGTGGGTCTTGATGCAGAGAAAGCATATGCTGGAGTAAACTGGGATTTTATGAGAAGGGCAATGGAAGCATTTGCATTCCCTCATACAATAAGGTTAATTAGGAGGATATATGAGAAATCAGACACCAAAATTAAACTGGAAGTTGTGTCTACACAGAGGAACTAGACAGTGGTGTCATATTTCCCCTTTGTTGACTGTGTTATATTTAGATCCATTGGCAAAGAAAATAAGAGATTCAGAAATTCAAAGATATAACTGGTATGTTAATAAAAAAAGTTGGCTTTATTTGCAGACAATATTATTTTGTTACTGATAAAACCAGAAAGGGACACTAGTGCTGTGGAACATTCTGAGGTGGTCTTTTCAGGATATAAAATGAATGAAGACAAAACAAAGACTGTAGTTGTAAACTATGTACCCACACACTATCAGCAAAACCCATATTTATCAGGACATGATAAAATGATGTATTTAGAAGTATGGGTTAAAAAAAGGATTCTGTTATAGCAGCTAAGGATGTATGGGAAAAGACTAAACAAAAGCTAATAAACAGAGAAACCTGAAGGTCTTGTTTATAGATATTGCTAGCAAGATACAAGCAGTGAAAATGTTTAATATGTAAGCCAGGCATATTTATATGACTTTTTATGTTCCAGTTCTAGCCATGATCACAACAAAGTCCTCGAGAAAAAAACAATTATGGAGGCTATTCTCAAGAATAATTTTTGAAACCTGCTATTTAGACAGAGGAAGGGGGTGGCAAGGGGGATGCTTCTGCCCCATTTTCTGCCAATGCAGTTCTTGCATAATGGGAAAATAACTTGGTTTTTACCTCAGATTTTGTAGATAGATGGTCCCTTTATGGGCATTTTTTGGGTGATAACATTGTCTTTTGGACTGGTACAAGGAACAGTTAGATCAGTTCTTTCGGTTTTTGAATGAGAGTACCCAGTTTTTAAAATTTACAATGGAGGTACACGAAGACAGGGTTAATTATCTTCATGTTTCCTTATTTAAAGACAGAATTCAAAGGAAATTTGAGTCCACTTTGTACAGGAAACATACTTACTCAAATTCCCTGCTCCATTTTGAAAGTTGTTACCCCCTTCACACAAAAAAAATAGTCTTTGGTGAAGGGACAGTGTGTTAGATTGGCCCGTATAGTGAGTGAGGACACACTATTTCGGGAAGAATGTATTATCTTAAGGGGTATGCTGGAAAGAAGAGGTTATCCAAATTTCTTTTTAGACAAAATCTTCAGTGAAGTTGAAAGAGACAATAAATCCATTTTCCATTACTAGGCACTGCTGATGGTGGTGAGGGGTCTTTAAGGATTGTGGATCCTGTTTTACAGGACAACACAAGTCCTTTTTATAAAGCCTTAGTGTTACCATACAATTTACATTTTGATGACATTAAAAACATTATTAGTAAAAATTGGAACATTTTTGGGGCGGATCAAGACCATCCACTTTTTTTAAAACTACGTTAGAGAGAACTCAAGTGTTAACTCCTTTGGAGCCATGGTCAAATGTGGACAATGCCCTCAATGTAGATGCATCTTGGAGGCTTCAGAAAGTTTTATTCAAAAACTATGGGGCAATTATACTTGCACGCAAATATTATTGTTTTAGCAGGGGGATTGTTTATGTGGCTAAGTGCCAGGGTTGTGACTGTTTTTAACATTTGTAGCATCAAAACCAAACCTCCTGCACGAGTGCAATTGCACGGCTCAAAAACAACATTCAAGAAAAGAAATTGGTGAGGCAGCAAACTGTTGCCTGAAGCAAATTTTATTGAAACAACAAAAAGACAAACAGACCGGTTTTGGCTGGCATAAGAAACACAGCCTTCCTCAGTGCAAATTCAATCATCCCAATGTTGTAGTTTAAATATACTTTGTAACCACTTGATTGGTTTAGCCTAGAATTGTTCATTAAGACCCGGTGGAAATAATCCACCTAGTTTCACAATCCACTTCTTTTCTTTGGAATTTAACAGTGAGTGCCAACCTGTTTTATTATGTTTGTTACCTCGTATAATGTCGATTACCATAAAAGAGAATTTTGCAGTTTTGTGTATTAAATGATGTTTATATAAAGCATTATGGACCTTATGGTTTTTAATATTACTAATGTGTTCAGAAATCCTAAGCCTGAGGGGACGTGAGGTTTGCCCAACATAAAAAGATCCACATGTGCACGTGGCCAAATATATCAACCAGTCCGTGCCGCAGTTAGCAAAAAAATTAATATCATAAACTGCAGCAGAGTTCCAGCTGGTGAATTGTTTGCTTTTACTTTATCACAATTGCTGCAATGGCCACATGGAAAACAACCAATCAAAGGTCCCCCTGTTAGTGTAGTCTGTATATATTGAGATAGCCTGTTATGTGGATGTTTATAATGGTTGAAACAACCACCCAAGTTCCTGCCCTTTCGGAATGAAAACAGACATCAGGTATGATGTTAGATAATTCCGAATCATATTGTAAAATATTCCAATGTCTGTGTACACTTTGTATTAAAGTATCCGAGTTCCTACCAAACGTCATGGTGAACCTTATAGGTTGTGATACCATGGTGTTATGTTCTTTATAACATAGCGGATCATCCCGTTTGAGTTTGTTAACCAGATTGCTTGCATGCAGAACATGTCCCATCTTATACCCCAAGATCTAAATCTGTTGGTAAGGTCTTTTCTATGTTCCTGAAAGGAAGATTCATTGGAACATACACGTTTCATTCTAATAAATTGTGATTTGGGGATATTTCTAGCAATATGTGGTGGGTGAAAGCTGGTGGCATGGAGGATGGTGTTATATTCTGGATGTTTCCTGAATACCTTGGTATCTAATGTGTGATCAGGTAATCTGTTTATCAGTACATCCAAAAAGGTGATGGTATTAATATCATAGTGTACTGTAAAATGGAGGCCCCATTTGTTATTGTTTAGATACAACAAAAATTCAAACAATTCATTGGTCCCTCCTTTCCATACCAGCCAACAATCATCCAGATAGTGTCTCCAAATATCCATGTAATTCAAATAGATGTTGTTATGACTGTCATAAATGATATCCTTTTCTACAAATGCCATGAACAAATCAGCATAAATGGGGGCAAATGATGCCCCCATAGCTGTGCCCTTTGCCAATAACAGGTCTCTTGATAAAAGAAGACGTTGTTGGTGAGGGCATGTTCTGCAAGGCCAACCAAAAATTCATTGTACTCAGATTGATATAAGCCAGCCATCTCCAACCAGCAAGCCAAAGCCTCCAAACCTCCTTGATGAGGAATGTTAGTGTAGAGGGTGCTTACATCAAGTGTACACATTAGCCAATCTGGTTCTAACTGCGTTCCTGAGATGATCTGTAAAAAGTTGGTGGTATCCTGTAACCGTGAACGTACCAATGATAATAAAGGCTTAATTTGTTTAGTAAGATATAGGGACAGGGGTTCTGTAATGTAGCCCTTCCCTGACACAATGGGTCTCCCTGGAGGATTGACCGGATCCTTATGTATCTTTGGTAGAAAGTATATATATTGATTGGCTGGATCCTGAATCATAAGCTGATGCCTAACCTCAGTATCAATAATGCCCGCATCCCTGGCACACAACAAAAAGTCATTAATTTGTTTTTTGAACCTGAAGGTGGGATTAATTGCCATTTCAGAATAATATTTTGTAATTTGTATTATAATACATTGTTTGGTCTAAATATGCTTTCAGATGTTGACTTTTCTTTTTTGTTTTTGCTATTTGGATGTTCATTATTCATGAGTTGCGTCTTTCTGAGTAATAGTTCTGGTGGGAACACCATCATTCTACAAGCTTAGCGAAGTTTAATTATTGGTGTTATGATCCACATACGTGGGCATTTATATTTACTATTAGTTAGAAAACTGTTGTTCTTTTCTATCAAAGTTTTTGGTAGCCCACAGTCTTTTGTCACCAATAGTTTGACTTGTTCATATCCTATGGGACGAAGATTATGCTAATACAAGTTTAGAAATTGTAATATAATTGTTTTCTACCAAACTTTTTTATTATTTCTAATTTTGACACTCTTATCTTTTTTAAGATCAGGATGTGCTGGATCATGTTTACTATATGATTATACGTTTAGTTTAAATAACTTGGAAGCTTTTTTGATATTCAATGCAATTTTAGGGTTTACCTCTGTCCTTTTTGGTTCAAATACTTATACAATTGCACTAGGTCAGGATCAATTCTGCCCATAAATACATGAATCAGCCAAATAATTATTTTGTAGTTTCTTATTTATACCACATTAATATTTAGCTGATTTATCTCCAGTCATTCAATGTTTTTATGAATTTTGGGTCTTAGCAGATTGTTGCTGGTCTTTTCCTAGTGTCTATATTTTCTGAACTGTATCTTTCAGTTTAAGTTT